>NC_056746.1:1112886720-1112949035 GCF_019279795.1 Protopterus annectens | reverse complement strand
TGGAGGCATGACAATATATGGAGTGAAGATACCACTGTCACCACTTTGACACCCAGATGGCAGGATACCACTCACTGTGATGTCAAAATGGCAGACTCCAATGGGGGTGTGAATATCACCATTACCAATCAATCTTGAGGTAATAGTATGAAAGTACACACAAGTTTGTTTCAATAATTAGTTCTCAAAAATACAACCTGGACACAATAACATAAATGGGAATAAGCATTGCTGTACTAGGTATGCGCTTCCAACATCCATATCCACAATAGGCTATACATAGGCCTCTTATGGAGCTGAGTATTTGGTCAAGTACCCCTGGTCCATTCCTCACTGCTTCATGAACCATTGTCTTCCAGTGTCCCTTTATCCAAAATAATTGCCTTTCATGCCAAAGAATATTGATTCACACACACACACACACACACACACACACACACACACACACACACACACACACACACACACACACACACACACACACACACACACTGCCATAGGTTCATAGGTTCATGGGTGTGCACTAGGCTAATGGCCCTGCAGCCTTTACAAGCCCAGCCCATAGGATTACCCTGGCATCATGCCACCTGAACTTAGTTCCCAGTGCCTCTGTCGAGTAGAGCCACTGGAGTGATCCCCATGGTGAATTTTATATTTCCCATCCACTCTTCAAGATTTCTCTTGAAGAGGGCCAGTGAGGTACTCTGTTTGACATGTATGGGAAGTCTATTCCAAAGCATGGGTACTCTCTGGATTATGAACTTGTCCCTCCAGCACGTTCTGTTGACTGTGGTAATGAGGTTGAGGCCTCTGGAGCATGTGGTGCGGAGGGACTGGGATTTCTTTAGATGTAGCATTTCTAACTGAGCTGGGTCAGACATGGTTTTGTAAGTCAAGCAGAGATCGGCTCTAAGTAGGTGATATGAGACAAAGAATAGTTGGAGTTTTTTGAGTCTGTCCATATAGGACAAGTATTTAAGGCTTAGGATCCTCTTTGTGAGGTACTTTTGCAGCCTCTCCAGTTGTTGCAGGTGTCTAGTGAGGTACATGCCAAATGGGGCATTGTACTTGATGATAGGCTTAATGAGGGAAGAGTAGAGGGAGACAATGACCTTGTTATTCCTAGATGTAAAACTCTTAGTAATGAGATGTGCCACATAGAAGCACTTTCTGACCACAGTGGCAATGTGGTGGTCAAAAGAGAGGTTGCTTTCAACCTGTGTTCCCAGATCTCTAATAATGCCTTCTGTGTTCAGTGACTACCATCGACATGGTAATTCATGGGAACTAGGTTTTTCCCAAAGGGGATGACGACACAAATATTTTTGGCATTGAGCTTAAGGCCATGGTCAACATCACTTGGGGAGTTAATAATTGCTCCTAACTTGCAATCGTCTGTGAACTTTGTCAGACAGAGTCCCTTCGTGTTGGCCTGGACTTCTAATAAGTAGATACTAAACAGGAGAGGACCCAGAACCAATCCCTGTGGGACATCACTTGTGACTGGTCAGCAGTCTGACTTGGAGTCAGCTACTTTCACACTGTGGGTTCTATCTGTGAGCCAGTTTGCAACCCACCTAGTGATATAGGGGTTGATGCCTAGCTTAGGGAGATTTTCTATGATTCCTGAGTGGGGAATGGTATCAAAGGCCTTGGTCAGATCAAGGTAGACTGTATAAACCACCTTGCCTTCATCCACAGCTCTGGTGCCTGACTCAAGGAAGTCGACCAAGTTGAGCAGGCATGATCTACACTTCACAAAACCAAACTGTGTGGAATTCAGAGTTTGGAGATTCCCTATATCCTTGTTTATTAGGTCCATGATAATGCGTTCCATAGCTTTGCATATCAGACTTGTCAGGTTAATGGGGCAATAGTTCCCAGGGTCTATAGTCACTCCTCCTTTGTGGAGAGGGATGACTGTAGCAGTGCACCATTTGGTAGGGACAAAGCCTGAGGTAAGGCTGTGACTGAACATGGCACATAGGTGAGGTGCCAGTTCACTCTGTAGTTCATGTAGAACACAGCCAGGGATATTGTCAGGTCCCACAGAAGCTGTATTCTTGGCCTTGGACAGTGCTGTTTTAACCTGTGCAGCAGTAATACTGGGTGCCTGGCAATCTACTGGTATTGTGATTGGTCCTTTGGGGGGGAGGTAAAGTTGGCACTGAATCTGTCGGGCAGTATATTGGCAATATCTGTTGGCTCGGTATAGGAGGTACCATTCTGCAGTAGCTCAGATAAAATCTGGGTATTGCCATGAAGATTCTTTACATAACTATAGAAGGACTTGTGGTTGTCTTTAGTATCTACTGCAATTCTGTTTTCATAGCTAGCTTTAGAGGATTTGATGAGGGATCTGAACTTTTTGTTGAGGCTGATAAGGGAGTTTTTCCAGTCTTTGGACTTCACCTTATTCGGCATCAGTTTCAACCTTCTGTTCTAGAGTTTGTTTATGGCAGGGGACCACTAGATTGGCTTCCTTTTTTTGAAGGAGACCATCTTGGTTCTATTGGATATGGTGAGATCCATGCATTTGTGTACGTGTTTGTACAGTGCATTGGTGTATGATTCGGCTGTCATGCAACTATTCTCAATTTGCATGGGTGCAGTGAAGTTAACCACCTCTGTTTTTAGGAGCCCAAAGATAGCTTTGGAGAAGTTTTTCATGGTGGTTACCTTTAGGAGGGTAGGGTGGAAGGGATGTGGATTTCCAAGGTGATTAGTTTGTGGTCAGATCTAACCAGGGAGGAGTTGACTATTGGTGTAGAGCAACGGTCGCCCATGTTAGTAATGACCAGGTTAAGGATGTTGCTGCCTCTAGTGGGGGTAAGAATAAACTGGTCCAGGGCATTAGAATTAATAAATTCCAGGAAATGTTGGGAAAGTGTATTGGTACATGAATATTTTCCCAGTTAATGGAGGGGTAGTTGAAGTCGCCCAGTATGAGAGTGTTAGGTTGGACCCTAATATTCTCCAGGGTGCTTAGGAACATGGAGTGTGAGTCTTGGGACATGGTTGGGGACTTATAACAGGCTACGACTTGAATTGTTGTCTTACCCAATGTTAGCTGCACCTGAAGTATCTCTGATGTGTTATGTTGGGCTACCACTCTAGAGGTGTGCACATCCTTTATGAATATGGAAACACCACTGCCTTTGGAGCTTTGGTCCAAGTTCTGGGGCCGGAAGGTGTGGAATGAGTTGTAGCCTGGTAGTGCAGGGGTGCTTTCTGCTGCCTTGAACCAGGTCTCTGTTACAGCACAAATGTCGATGTTCTCCATTTTAAGGAGTCCTTCGAGTGAGTGTGTTTTGAGATTTAGACTTCTAGCACTGGGCAGCATGACCCTCAGATTGCATTTGTAGCTGTTATGGTGGTAATTTGGTAATTGGAACACCGCCTAAAAAAAGGGACTATAGGAGTGACAAGAGTCTTGGCCAGTATCCGGAAGTCCAGGGGTGACAAATGCAGGCCATCTCTGGCAAAGCATCAAGGTCTGTCAATCAAGTCATCCCAGACAGATACTGGATTCCCCTTAGAATGACACCAGAAACTCAGCCAATTGTTGAAATCAATCATTTTCTGCTTCTATGGTGGTATCATTCTGGGTGATGGTAGGATGCTGCTCAGGGCTAGGGTCATACCCACCTAGGCTACATAATCCGAGAGCTCCTCCATGTCTCTTTTCATGTATTCCAGGGAGGTATGTCTCAGGTCATTTACACCCACACATACAATGACAGAGTCATATTTGTACCTGTCGTTGAGGGACCTAAGTGCATGTGTTATGTGGCAGCTCTTCGCATCTGACAGGCAGCTGACTGTTACTTTCTCCTTATTCAACCTAGTGAGTGGAACATCAGTGTGCCTCACTATCGAGTCAGCTATGACCAGTGTGCTGGGCATGCTGTTTTGCCTTAGGGGCTTTGGCTGAGTGGCACACTGTTTAGAAGAGTTATATGTCTCATGATTAGTGTTGTGTTGTGGTGGTCAAGAGTGTTTCTGCCTTGGAGGTCTCAGCTATTTGGGTAGATTTTTATTGAGAGCGTCCACGAAGGTAGGTGTGTGGTTTGTGTTTTTTTGTGAAGGCAGTGCTGATGTGTGTTCTTGACAGCTATGTGTTCCATGTGGTATTGTGCAGGTGTTGACCTTCTTCTCTTGATCAACTATTCCAGTCTTGGCTGGAGACTGTGGCTTCCAATTTGGATATACAAGTGCATCTCTCACAAGTCTGAGTGTTGGGAGGTAAGAGGAAAGGGTTGTCAGTGTACAAGCCTGTCTCGGTCGGAGTCCCACAAGGGTTCATACCAGGACCCCTTCTTTTCACCATCTTCTCCAATGATCTAGCCTCATCCACAACACACTCACTAAAGTAGTTCAGTATGCAGACAATTCAACTTTAATCTGCTCAGCAGATACCTTACCAGACCTCCAAATAGTAGCCCAACAAACATTTAATAATATAGAAACATATCTAAGTAAATCACAACTAATCCTCAATCCCAAAAAGACACAGTTATTGCTATTTACCAGTAGCAAACATTCACCGACCACCCCACCTTTCACTATTCTCTCAGCAAACAACACAGTCATACAACCAGTTGAGCATACAAAACTCCTTGGAGTGACAGTTGATAACAAACTCAGGTTTGACCAACACATAGCCACCACAATTAAGAAAGTTCACATTAAACTTGGCTCACTGTACAGAAGTAAGCCATTCCTCACTGACAAGACCAGACTAGCCATATCCAGAACCTTCCCCTTCTCTACACTCCTATATGCTTCCCCCTGTTTACCAACTTAAAAAAAATCAGACTTAACCAAATTGGAAACTTGCTACAACAAAATAGCCTGTTTTGCAGCCAACCTTCCTCACCAAACCCACTATTGTATTACTCTACAAAAACCTTCCTCACCAAACCCACCATTGTATTGCTCTACATAAATTAAATTGGCTCAAGCTACCTAACCTTCTTCATCTCTACCAACTTAAATTCACACACAATATCATCTTCCATCCTGACAGTTGCCCATCCCTCAAGGAACTTGTTGTTCCCTACTCATGCCCACAAAGTCTAAGATATGCAAACAGAAACTTTCTCACAGTAAACAAAGCTAACAACACTGATGGTGAAGCCCTATTTTCAAATCATATAGCCAAATTATGGAACTCTCTACCCCACACCCTACAAAACACACCTGAATCTACCAGTTTTAAACAACTACTATTTGAACATCTATCCAAGAACTGGCATTGCTCCTGCGCCAAACCTGACTGACAAGATATCTATAACTCTTTCATCCACTGTCCATTCCTTACCTCATTTTCTCCCTCTCTTCAGTGTTTATTACTACTCGAAAAAAAAAAATATATATATATAAAAAAATATAAAGGAAATCTCATTTGTTCATAACTATTATTTAATATGTACACACTACTAACTTTATTTTTTCTCACAGTGATCTTCACTGAAATGCTTGTTTTTTCTTTTTGAACCTGTATCTACTAGAAAACTGTACTGAATACTACTTTGTATAGACTAACTAGAAGATATGTATTCTGCATCTTACTGTATGTATACTGTTGTACTATATAATTATTGTATATTGCTTGTTTTTCTGTGGAGATTTTCTCCCCGGGCCTCCGCTGAAAATGGGCTTCTGGCCCAGTCGGACTTTCCCGGTAAACAAATGTAAATAAATAAATAAATAAATGAGGCAGTTGCTGCATCACTTCAGGATGCCCAAGTTCACCAGGTTAACAGGAGAAAGCATGGGGGACTGACCTTTAGATATGCCTGGTGGGGTGGGCATTAATAACATGTACTGGAGCTGTTTTCTTGTAGAACGTTTAGTGCTGGTAGCACTTTTGTGTGCTACAATAACTGCTACAATTAGTCTGGTATGGTAAAGTGCTATAATAATAAGCTAGTAAAAGTGCAGGAGAGGAGAGCAGATCTAAGGGAAAATATGAAGAGCAGACTTTGGCACCTCTCAGAAGCTTACAAACAGTCCAAGAGAAAGCTGTCAGCATTCTCCAATTCCCTACCACTTTCTTCTTGGCATGGTAGTTCTGCCACCACACTGGGTTAGGGCTAGAGACATTGTAATTACCTAGCGGATTTTAATCAAGCCAAATGAGACACACCAATTAATATTTATTTCACTAGTAATGGGCTTAAGCAGTCTAATGGGAGATGTATGCTGTACAGTGTATTAACAAGTAGTTTAAACAGTACTTACTCTCTTTTCAAGAGATCGTTAAAAAATATTGAAAATAACAGATGACAGCCACAAGAGTTAGGACTTAATAAAGAAAATTTACTTAAATAATAAGGAAAACAGTAGAAATGCATATTAAATATATGTAGGTTGGCACACACACACAGAGAAATAAAATAAAAGTCAGTAAAATAAATGGGATGCATAAAGAAAAAAAAAAACAACTAAGTTCCTGATACCCAAGTTTGCTGGCTGTATCTTACTGCAGAAATAATGCCTCTACCTGTCAAAGGCTAGATATATTAAGAATTACTAGTCAAAGCTGGCCTAACTACTAACAAGAAAGCATTCTCATATGTCTAGTATAGCATAACAGAGGGTTATATACAATGGATTGAAACCATGCCAATAAACAAACTATACAACAGAGAAAGAAACTGTTGCAGAAAAGAGGAAAATCCCAGGATGCAAAAAACTCCCTTACCAGCCTCAGTAAGAAGCTGAGATCCCTCATAAATTCCTCCAAAGCTAGTTATGAAAATAAAATTGCCAAAGATTCCAAAGACAGCCACAAGGCATTCTATAGTTATGTCAAGAATCTAAACGGCAATGCTCAGATATGCTCTGAGCTACAACAGAATGGCATTAAATATACTGATCCCAAAGATATTGCCGATATCCTGGCAGACTGATTTAGTGTCAGCTTCACCCCTCTCTCACCCCCTAAAGGCCCCATCTCAATACCAAAAGATTGCTAAATTCTGGTAATCACGGCCACACAGATAGAAACTGCACTTTCCAAAGCTAAGAATACAGCATCCATGGGACCAGATGACATCCCGGGCTGTGTACTGCATGAACTACAAAATGAACTGGCACCTCACCTAAGTGCCATGTTTAATCATAGCCTCACCTCAGGCTTCATGCCCACTGACACACAGCTACAGTTATCCCACTCCACAAGGGGGAATCCACCTTGGATCCCAGGAACTACTGTCCCATCAGTCTGACGAGCCTGATCTGCAAGCGTATGGAACGCATTATCATGGAACTTATAAACAAAGACATTGGCAACCTTCAAACACTGGACCCTGCCCAGTTTGGGTTCGTGAAGGGCCGATCTTGTCTCCTGAACCTGATTGACTTCATCAAATCAGTCTGCAGAGCTGTGGACAAGGGTAATGCAGTCCACACAGCCTATCTGAAACTTGCCAAGGCCTTTGACACCATCCCCCACTCTGGAATCATACATAAACTTACTATGACTTTGCATGTTCATTGAAATTACTTTTTGTAAACAAAATATTTGAACGGTAGTAATTCCTTGTTTTGGAGCTTTTCTCCCTGGGCCTCCACTGAAAATGGGCTACCAATGCCCAGTGGACCTCCCCGGTAATCAAACTGAAATAAATAAATAATAAATAAATAAATAAGCTGGGCATAAATCCCTACATCACTCAATGGGTTGCCAACTGGCTTACTGACAGAATCCAGACTGTGAAAGTAGCTGACTCCAAATCCAGCTCCAGACAAGTGACAAGTGGAGTACCTCAGGGTTCAGTCCTGGGACCACTCTTGTTTGGCATCTACTTCTCTGAAGTACAAGCCACCACTAAGGGACTGTGGCTAACAAATTTCACAGATGCACCACTTACCATATGCACCACTGACCTGACATGGTTTAGGGTTGGCAACAGGTACTTCTAAGGTGGATGATATCTGCAGGACTGCTAAAGTCAGGCTCTGAGATGTGTACTGGGTGTAAATGGGGCCAAAATCGTGTATGTACATACATACATATATACACACACAAACACTTACCACAGATAAGATTCAAACCCATATCTATGTAGTTACTACTATGACATTGTTTTACATTTATGGCACTCGCCATGGAGCTTACATGTTAGAGTACTCTCCACAGGTATCTTTGAAGGTGACTAACATCAGCAGCAGTGCTAAAGGAATGGTAAGGGGAGAGTAGTAAGTGTGAATGTCTATAAAATCAGGTATCATCAATGACACACACACCTTCTTGCACAAACACACACAGTTTCGCAGTCGTCATGTCTGGGATTAGAACTCCTACCTAACTAGTATGGTACACTATAGCATTATGTTGCTGTCGCAAGCGCCACAGAGTTTATATATTGGAGAGCTCTCCACAGATATCTTTGAAGGTGACTAACATCAGCAGCAGTGCTAAAGGAGGGGTAAGGGGAGAGTAGTAAGTGTGAATCTCCATAAAATCCAGGTACCAATAAAGACACACACTCTCTCACACAAATGCACACAGTTTCACAGTTGCCACTTCGGTGATTAGAACTCCTACCTAACTAGTATGCTACACTATAGTATTATGCAGTTATTGCAAGCATCACTGAGCTTATAGGGCTGGCACTTGTCCAAAGGGTTATTTCAAGGTGACTGACATTGACAGGCTTGCTAAAGTAGGGCAATGGGAGGTGTAGTGACTGTGAATGGCCTCAAAATCATTCATCTCTCTACACACACACACACACACACACACACACACACACACACACACACACACGCACACACACACACACACACACACACACACACACACACACACACACACGCACACACACACACACACACACACACACACACACACACACACACACACACACACAAGTTTCACAGTTGCCATCTTAGGGATTAAAACTCCTACCTAACTAGTATGCTACACTATAGCATTACGCAGTTATTGCAAGTGCCATGGAGCTTATGGGACTGGCATGTGTCCAAAGGGTTATTCCAAGGTGACTGACATCAGCAGGCTTGCTAAAGTAGGGCAATGGGAGGTGTAGTGACTGTGAAGGGCCTCAAAATTATTCATTTCCACACACACACACACACACACACACACACACACACACACACACGCACACACGCACACACGCACACACACACACACACACACACACACACACACACACACACACAGTTTCACAGTAGCCATGTTTGGGATTAGAACTCATACCTAACTATTTTTCTACACTATAATATTACACACGTATCACAAGTGCCACACAGTTTATAAGGCTAAAACTTGGCCAGAGGGTTATTTCAAGGTGATTGACATCAGCAGGAGTACTAACATGGGCACTAGATTTGACAGGACTGGGTATACAAATGCTCAATGAACACTGTTTTGTACTATCGTGTTACACAGTTATCATAAGCACCACAGACACTATAGGGCTGAGGGCTACCAAAACCAATGTCTAGAGTGATTGACATCAGGACATCATGTGATATTGGCTAACTAGACGTGTGGTGGGTGGGACAGGCCTCGTGATGGAAATCTCTCTGCCACTGTCTGTCTCTCTCTTCCTCACATCTGTATGTGTGAATGTTTGACATATTATAGTGTGTTGGCCTTGGATATGTGTGAGTATTCCTATCCAATGTGTGTGCAAAGCATGAATGGTGTACAGTGTGGTGTGTGTGCATAGACATCTGCAACTGACAGATATATATAGTTCACTGTGTTGTCAGACATGGGTTTCATTTCTCTAAGTGTAGGAGCACGCCCAGTATGACCTTCTGTATTGAGTGTGTGAATCCATTCCAAGTAGGTTGTACTCTAGACCAGGATTTGGTGTTCTGCACCTACAGCTAGCAACCTGTTTCACCAGGATATCTGTAGATAGGTTGACAATATAGAATCACAATGGGCGACAGATAGTGGGATACTGTAACTATTGTGTTTGTGCTGATTGTGTTACATGGTTGGTGTTAGCAGAGATATTCAGACATATGTACTGTTTTACACTGTGATGCATTATGTCACTACTGACAGATATACTTATTTGCTCACAGTTATTTCCTGGGAAATACAAGATAAATGAAGCTGTGTCTAGTATTGTGGTCTGAAGCCTACATATTCTTGCACACTCATGCCATTCTGGAGGGGTGGCTGCAGAAACTTGCTGATGGATCTGTGTAAATGGTCTAGCACCTTGATACTGTGGTGGCTGAGGATCTCCTGCTTGTACTATATTGACGTAACAGAATGGCCATATCCTGTTGTGGCCACACCTCTCAGCTGTACAGATTCACCCAGGTTACCCAGAGGCAGAGCTCATATATCTGGTCAGCTCCCTTTCACATTGTGGTTTACAAGCATTTGTGTAGCAACCCATTACTGGGTTTGCAGACAGTGGAAGTATGGGAGCACATCAGAGTTTCAGACTTCACACACTCCATGATGTCCATGCTTCTACACCCCGCATTCTGTTATTCTATCTTCTTCCTAACATTACGTGAGTGATATCTGAGAAGTATTCCTATAGTTGTCCCTTCATCCCAGCGGTATTTAGGGGTTGGTCCACAGTTCATGCAGTAGGACATGGTGGGCATGCTACTGGGATTTGTCAACATGGCCTTGCATTTGTGTTCTGTTGATTGTGTTATGTTGTTAGTTGGGACTCCATGAGATAACATACATTGGCAGTATGGGTGAGGCACAAGCCTTTGACAGAGGACTGTAGTGAATTTAGTAGTGATGCAGGCCATCTGTAGCAGGCCACTGCATTCTGTTGCTCTTACATTCCCAGGCTGCAAGACACTGGATTCCCCTGGGGTGACAGAGTGAGTGTGCAAGGTGTTAATGGCAATAGTTCCTGTCCATATTAATCCATTGGTCTGGATGCTGGCAGGGTGCTGCTTACATCTAGGGACACACTTGCATGGGACACCTCTTCAGCATGCTGCATTCTGTGGGTATTCCCATACAGAAGTGAGGGGTCATACTGCACTCATTCCCAACAGCAGGGACGTGACCTGTAATAAACCTGTGGCTGATGGTGGGGTGAGCTGAGTGCATGTGTGATATGGAAGCTTCTTGCAGCTGACTCACAGATATACCTGGGGCATTCTCCTTATGCTGCCTTGTGCGGGGACATAGGCAGTCTCTCATTACTTCATAACTGTGCCTTTTGTGGTCTCCCACTGATTGGCCAGACTACATCAATATTCCATACTACACAGACAACTAATGTGCTGCTAACCTGTATGTAAAATTCCAAAGGTGTGTGCAGTTGACAGTTATATTTTATGTATTCTGTCTAGTGTACTTTCACCTGGGTACTGTGTGTATGTCTAGGCCCACATTCATGGCATGTTATCTTTCAGATGGTGACAGATATTGACATTTGGACAGTGAGTATGGACAACTGCTGACATGGGTATTGCTGAGATGCATTGTGGTTGGCACTGCAGTTGTCAGAACATGGCCCTGTCATCAACAGTACTGGCCATAGGCCACCGAGACACAACCCTCCTTGCCTACATGCTGACCACTTCCAGACAATACTGAACACACAACAACCTAACACACGGACCCCTGCATATTGTACACATGCAACAATCTATCCTGTAAATTGGGCCAGCTCAGGTAATCTATGCTTCACTGTTATTAAACCCACATGTACATGTGACTGCATTTCTACATAGGATTTGGGGGGGGGCACATCTGACAACTGTAAACATTTGCTATGACTGTACTGGTATTTCAGGTACGCTGTTGGCTTCCATTTCATTTTGTATTCTGATCTATCATGCAGACTAGAGGCATATAAGTAGAGTACAGATATTAGGTTTTATTGACCTACATTTCAGTTTCAGACTTCTTATCCTTCAGAACTAACATACAACTGCCAGACCTGTTGTAGTCTGTGTAGGTCTGGACGGGGCTGTTCACCATTGCCATCAATTGGAGGCCTTAGCACAGCCTTTCTTTATGGTCATCTACACTTGTCCTGCTGGCTGAGGCTGGTGGTGGGTATGTGAGCCTCACTGACATGCATGTGTGTGTCCTATGGACACACATTTAGTACTGCAGTGGTATTTGTCACCTTGTCTAGTACTGCCTACTTAGTTGACACCAGTATTTGTTATGGATTTCATGCTGCCCATATAGGTGTCCACTATCTGCTGCCATCCCATTCAGCCAAGTGATTCCCTTGCATGCTCACATCCATACCATAGATATAACTAGCAGGGCATACTACTCCATTCAGCAATTGATAGGAAGAGTGACTTACCTTGTGGCTGTGCCAGTACTGAGGATGGTGCTGGAGGGTTGACTATGTCGGATGCACATAGTACACTCCCTATACATGGTAAAGCACAGGTAGTGTCATGTTTGGCATCCCTTTTACTGTATGTGTGAGTCAGAGAGAAGTGTCATTCCCTGGGTCCCTACCATGTCAGTGGATACGCTATGTGTTGCCTGTTTGCCAAAGCCTGGGCATACTGAACAAGCCCCCTTCAGTCTACATGAGCAGGCTCAGGTTGTTCCTCCTATGAGTCCCTCTGTGCCTGTGATGGCCTTGGCAATGGTGGGGAGCTGTGTGGCCTTGCCCCATGCTGTTCCTGCTGCAGCTGTTTCCATAGGATTATATTGTGTAGCATGGCACATACAATGAACATTTGTGCAGATGTTGCTGGAGAGTACTGCAAGGCTCCACCGGATATGTCCAGGCAGTGGAACCATGACTTCAGCATCCCAAACACATGTTCTGTTATGATTCTGGTTTGTGCATGTGTCTCATTATGGAGTTCTTGTTTGGGTGTGTGTGCATTTCTAATGGGTGTCATCAGCCATGGCTCCAGTGCATAACCAGCATCCCCCACTAGGTGGCCATATGGGATGTCCCCACTGGCAAATGTCTGGTACAGCTGTGTCATATGCCAGATATGGGAGTCGTGACAGCTTCCAGGGCTGCCAGCACACAAATCCAAAATAATGCACTGGGCATCGCACATGACCTGGCAGTTGATGGAGGGGAAGCCCTTGTGGTTTATGTAGACCCTGCCCCACTCACCGTGTGGTGCTTTGATGTTTATGTGTGTGCAGTCTATAGCACCCACTACCTCAGGGTATTCTGCTATTTGGTGGAAGAGATGCATATTGCTGGTCAACACCTCACAGGTGTTGAGGAAATATATGTGCTCACCAGCATGTGCTGAAAATGCATCCAGGAACTGGTGGATTATCCTGGATGCTGATGCCTGTGAGATCCCCATGATATCCCCAGTTGGTCTTTGGAAGGTACCTGTGGCTAGTATCCTTAAGCCTACACATACCTTGATATCCACTGGGATGGTTTCCCCTCTGTTGTTTCTGTGCGTGAGGCTTGGCTGGCACAGCTCAACAATTTGCTGTAGAATGCCCCTTTCCACCCTATAGTACTCCACTATCTCCAGCTCACGTAGCCCCTGGTAAGTTACCCTGGATCTGTACACTCTTCTCCTCCTCCTCACTGTGGGTTGGTCATCAACATTCACATCCTCATCACCCTCAGTCTCTTCCACCTATTGATGCATGAGAGCAACAGCAGCCCCTAACATTTTGTTAGTTTTGTCAGGTAAAATTTCCCCATCTGTGTACACTGGTGGTATAGAGTTTTCTGGAAAAAACAGAGTGAAAGGTGTTTGCATAGTTTAGTGTGCTGGGCTGCTGCCTGTGTAATTTGCTGATTCTGATACATTTCACCTGCCAGCTATGCTGGTTCTCCTTGATTGCCTTCTTACTGCTGTTTTCCCTTCCTATTGCCATCTTGTTTAAGCCCCAAGGTGCGCCACGCATACCCAGTGCTCAGATGTAAACAGAACTGCTATTTCCTGTGGTTTTTTTTGTTTTGTTTAAAACCCGATGGGTGGCGTGCACAGCTGTTTAGGCAATGTACACAGTGCTAGGCAGTCTCAGACACACCCCCTTCCTTAGCTGTGCAAGCTAACACTAAGAGGAATTCTGTGATTCATAATCAATCCCCTCATTTGCATAAACCAGAATGCTAATTCATAGTTACCACACTCACACTGAGACTTCCCCCTTAACAACCACTATTCCCTGGTATTGTTTTCTTATGCATGTCATTGACTATCATGGCAAAATGCTGATTTGGGTTTAAAAGCTTATTTCCATCTTTTTTTCATATTTTTGGGCCGGTCCCATTTGCAGACCACTGCCCTACGCTTAAACAGCTGAAATCGGCCAAAAAAAAAAAAAGTTAGTTTTTATAATTTTGCAACTATTTTCCATGCCAGTGGCCATATATTTGGCCATTGGCATCCCTACTACATTGAATACATGCTTTCTTTGAAGCTGTCATGCCTCCGTTTTGTAATTTGCAGAAATGTATTCGGTTAGTAACTGAATACATTTCTACAGGTCACACTATTCCTGCACAGATGCCTGCCTGCTTCCTGGATCACTAATTCATCTCATTTGCATTGTTTTCACCAGCAAATGGGGGTAATTAGCATATACAAGTGGTGTCCGTGCAGGAATAGTGTAGGAGCGCTCATGCACGTCCCGGGAGCTCATTCCTGGATCGCTCTTCGGCCATATTGCCTGCAGCAGCTCTTGCACTATTCCTGCACCCCATGCAGAGCTTGCTGAATCCTGGGGATTGTCTTTCATGAAAACAGATTTTAAAAATACCATTCTCTGTATTTGTTAGCTGCTTTAATATTTATCTTCCCATTCCAAGAAAATCATTGCCTTTGCTATTTCTCCTTTCTCTCACATATTAATAAAAAATATTTACTTTTCCTCTTTTTCGGCTTTGTTATTCTTAAAATTCTAGTCATACTGTTCCTAACACTTTCCTATTCCCTTTTTTTACAGTCACTCAACTTTAAAGGACAATTACAGGATAAAAGGTATTATTTCTACGCCAGAATATATCCCCCCACACCTGTCGATCTCACCATTCAAAATAACAATTATGGCAAGAGAAAGCATTTCATTTCCCTTTTCTGGTGATACTCATTGTACTGCTATTGGTACAGCTAGCCATCTTTAATAAAACTTTATGCTTGAGCCTCCACGAAGTTGCCCATCATTCTGCTAGCCCTATAGAGCAGACCACATCCTCCTCTTCTCTTTTAGCCCAGCAAGTGCCCCTGTACAATTATGCATGGCTCTTTGGTATATGCATACAATCGCTCCCTTCAGCCCACTTTCCTATGTACATAAAGACCCTCGCCTGCAGCAGGAACTTCTTTTTCAATTAACTGGTGCTGCATGCTTTTGTTTTGCTGAATGAGTGCTCAAGTAGCATTACTAAGGACTTTGCAAGTTTTTTTAAAGTAAGTGTTGTTGTCTTTACAACAATTACATTTTGCTATATCCTTATTCTGTCAGAATATCAAGAGGTCAGAGGCTTATTCTGGATTGTGCTTGAGATGACCCACCACTGCCAACCAATATGTCACATGGAAATCCCACCTCTGGACCAGTAATCAAGGAGTCTCAATCCTCACCACTGGCACCTGTTGGGGGGGACATTCACTTGGAGGATAACAGAGATACACACAATATTTCCAGATGCAGCTGTCTGCATCAAGTGCAATTAAGCAAAATTTCCCTTAAGAGCACACAGAGACACAGTCAGTTCAGCGCTGGTTCCTATCTCTTTCTCCAGATCTCTAGTAAGACTCCCCACAGGCACAGCTATAGAGTTGAGATCTCAGCTGAGTGTCAAAGGCAAGGCCTCCAGCACCCTCTCTGTCCAACCAGTGCTTCATGTCCCTGCCCAAGTAGCTGACATACACACTCTTTGAGATTTGATTTACGCACACACACACACACACACACACACACACACACACACACACACACACACACACACACACACACACACACACACACACACACACACATAAACCTGGGAAAGGCTGGCATAGGTTTACTACCTATGCCCCCTTCTGCTCAAACTATAAGGTAGTTATTACTGCCACCAGATACTCCTTACAGCTACCTTAAGGTTCTTCCAAGGGTACCCAATATACTGAGTGAAATTAATATTAATACAAATTGTAGTCTGACCAAGAGAAAGGCTGTTAGGTGTGGCCCATGCAGTGTCACCAAATAAATATGCAAGTACTCTCAAAACTTAAATATCTCTACAAAGATCAACCACGATGAAAGGTTTAAATATATTTAATAATAAATAAGAAAAGAACAAGAAAATACTAAGTGTATAGTCACAGTGACAAACACAGGAAATATTTAAAATAACATTTCAGGACAGGCTCAGATAAATAAAGAAAAAACAATATGTAAACTAAGCTTCACTATATTCCTGACTGTATCTAAGGGAATTACTATACCCTAATAACCTACTAATAGAGCAAGACAGATGATGTGGTGAATGGTTCTTGTTGTTGTCAGGTCCAAGACAGAATACAGAATACTCTGTCTCACTAAGAGACTTCTCAAAATAATATCTAAATAATACCGCTGAGATAGTTTGCAGAATGATATAATTTCTGGTCATCTGACTTCTAGTTCTCATGCAACCCCCTTTTGCTGGCAGTTGGCAGTATTTAGCATCTATCCATAAAAATACACACTCAAGTTCTTTTGCTCAGATCTTTGGCAGGTGCTGGAAGTCATAAAACAATTGCATTCTTCCATGCTTTCAGAGTAGTAATTAGGCCACCCCAAGGACAATACAGAAAGCTTCCTAGTACATACTTTGTGTGTCTGGCTACCTTGAAACATGTGAGATTGCATCTTTAAGGCCAAGCTTATAAACTGATTAAATTTCAGATAATTTTCTAAAGTTTGCTAGACTGAAGTTACCCCTCCAGTTTCCTCTGTTAAAACATACACATTTAAACTGTTGCAATAGTGCATGTACATTTCTGTTCTCTTCCAGTAGAGCACACTGTGGATACATTTCAAACACAAGCACTTTACAAGTACCTTTTCAAAACACGTCTGTACAAATCAATTTGATATACACATGACATACAGTTCTAATACATTTGTAACACAAGCATCTTTTATTACCTACAGTTCTAATATATTTGTAACACAAGCCTATTGTATAAATCTGTTTGATATTCACAAATGACATATAATTATTTACAAAATTCCAGCTAGCTGTGCTGGCGGTACCTCCTTTTGTCATACTTCTCTCCCCTTAAAGACTCAAGACAGTTTTTCAAGTGCCCCATGAGAAACATTGCTTGAGAGAGATGAGCCTATCTGGGAGTATATTACCCCATACCCTGTCTTGAGACCCCAGCTGCCTTTGCTTTGCTGACCCCAGTACAGTGCTGCACTGTCATATCATATGCCTGCAACCCTAGCCTCCAAAATAGTAACTTGGGATTTTGCTGGATGGCTGGCTGTAGCCATGGATCACCCTCATACTCCTCCTGCCTTCTACTATGAATAGTTAGCACCAGGGCCTCCCTGTCATGGTAAGGGTTCATGGTGTCAACATGGTACAATTTGTGCCCCCTGCCTCCTGCCTAGCAGTTCTACCATGTAGTTTATATCACTGACCTTCCTTACCACTTTGAAGGGTCTCTCCCAAGCTGCCCGCAGCTTGTTGTTGTCTGGCAGGAATGAGAACCATAACCTGCTGCCCCACAGCATACTGTCTGGCTCGAGCATTCCTGTCATACCAGACATTTGTTATTGTTGGGCTACAGCCAGGTTCTCCTGGGCCAAGCCCAAGAGTTCCCTGAGCCTGGTTCTGAGGTTTAAGACATATGCCACAACAGACTCCTTGTGGGATTCATATTCACCCTCCCACTCATCACAAATCAAATCTAGAGTTCCCCTCACCCTATGCCCATACAGCAACTCAGAAGGTGAGAAATCTGTGGATTCCTGGGGCACCTCTCTGTAAGCAAACAGCAGATGGGGCAAATATTTGTCCCATTCCCTCTTACACTGGTCTGCAAATGCCCATAGCATGGTCTTTAGTGTAGAGTTTAACCTCTCCATAAGACCATTGGTCTGGAGATGGAAAGGGGTGGTCTTTAGGTGCTTCACCCCTCAGTGCTTCCACAGACAAGCCAGCAGGTCTAACATGAAATTGGAACCTCTGTCAGTCAGTATTTCTTTTGGGAACCTACCTTGCTGAAAATCTCTAAAAAAGCATTTGCCACCTTTTCTGCCTCAATGCAGGACAGAGCCACCACCTCAGGGCATCCAATAGCATAATCTACTGCCACTACGATGTACTACTTTCCTGTGGAACTTGGGGTACTCAGAGGCCCCACAATATCCATAGCTACCCTCTGAAATGGCTTCTCAATCACAGGCAAAGACATCAAAGGAGCTTTGACCTTGTCTCCTGCCTTGCTTACTTTTTGGCACTGCTCACAGGTCCTGCAGTAGCCTGTTACATTCCTGGAAATTCCAGGCCAATAAAAGTTTTGCATAATACATCTGTTAGTATGCTTTATGCCCATATGACTTGCAAAGGGAATGTCATGGGCTATGGATAGAAGTGCCAGATGGTAGGCTCTGGGCACTACCAACTGCAGTATTACCTTGCCTTGCCTTCTAGCCCTCCACTCTCTATACAGTAACCCTTTGAGGATCAGCTGCCTTGCTAGCTACCTCTCTCAAGCTTTGTAATGTAGGGTCTGAGAGCTAAGCCTGTCTCAACTCTCTCTTTGTAACCCTTCCCAGCTCCCTTTCCACAGGACGTCTGGTATCCTCTGACAGTGGTGTATCATTTTCAACCTCGGTACTACTACTCACCTATGCCTTTGCAGTCATTCTGTCCAAGGGAACATCAGTACCTACTAGCAGCTGTGGCTCACCTTCAATCTTACTGCTACAAGGTAGCTCCCTCCCTGAAATAGCCACCAGTCCTGGCTTCAAATGTGCAGTCTGTTTGGGTCCCCCCAGACTACCAGACATATATGCCTGTCTCCAAGCCTGACTGCATGTCACTGCATGCACACAAAGTACTGCATTATCAAAATCATTCCCTATCAGGACATCTGCAGGGATATCCACAAACACACCTATTTACTTGCTTCCTTTTCTACCCTCCCAGTCAAGGTGAACTCCAGCCAAAGGTACCTGGAATGGGGTCCCTCCTAAAGCTCTGACTGGAGTAGACTGCCCAAGCAAGTAGTGCTTCTCTTTAACCATTGCAGGCTTCACAACGGTTAGGGCAGAGACTGAGTCTCTCTTAACAGTGGCCTGCTTCTCATCTGCTAAGATAGGATATAACCTCTTGTGGTAGCTTAGTACCCTTGTTGTCTCCAGACAACTTACCACTGGAATTCTGTTATTCCAACTTACTGTGTCCCTTACCTTTTGTTCCCCACCTTGCCTCCAATTACATCTATATGCTGCATGGTCCCACGGGTTACATTTAAAACATTTAACCCTTGATCCTGGCCATGTAGATGAACTAGTGGCTTCCCCTGTTACTGGTAGACTCTGTTGGGTCAATTTAGGCTGCCCACCGTGGGTTCTCTTATACCCATGTGCAGCACTGGATATCCCTTTCCTGTGCAGTGATACCCTGCTTGCTAAATATAGGTCTGCTTTCTTTCCCAACTTATCTGTGGTGTTGCATTCCCTATCTGCCAACTAGATTCTCATGTCCTCAGGCAAACTGCTTAGGGCTTGTTCTCTCACCAAAAAGTCTGCCAACCCTTTAAAAGTGGTGACCTGACACCCACTCACCCACCTATGAAAATAAGTGCTTAACTCAGCAATATAATCATTCACACTCATCTGCTTTGTGTCTATGCTCATGAAACTTTTTTATATAAGCTTCAGGTGTTAACTCAAAACATTACATTACTTGGTTATAGTCTAAACAATCAATATCAGGCAATTTAAAAACAGCAATTACAGCTTTACCATGTAGTAAGGGGGTCAGGAACCATACCCAGAGCCCTTCTTCAGCATTATACTCTTTACAAACCCTTTCAAACATATGAATAAAATGATCAAAATTATCACCCTCTGTAAATTGTGGAAGAAATTTACTGACCTTTATTCCTTTTGGAGTTCAGTTATTTGCTTCCCAATTAACTCCATGAACTTGTTGAAGAGTCAGCATCTCCTTTTCATGTTGCCTCTGTCTCTCATTTTCTTCAGCCTCCAAACATCTCAGTCTCTCATTTTCTTCAGTCTCCAAATGCTGCAGTCTCTCTGCTGATTCTATTTCCAAGCATTTGTTTCCAAACATTTCCAGTTCAAGTCTCTTTAACTCCAGACAGATTTTTAAGTCCTCTGAGGAAAAGTTGAACTGTCCATTTTCTGAGAGCTGTACATCCCCATGACCAGTCTATCTGTCTTCCTTATTGCTGGTCTGTGCTATATCTGTGGCTAAGGCTGCAGTCATTTCCACTTTAGTCATGCTGGCATGCATCAGTCCTTTGTCTTGGCACATCTCAGCCAACTGGTTCCTTGTCAGCTTGCCATAATCCTCTGCTGACATCCTTGCCTGCTCTCCCTGACTAATTAAGCTGACAAAAAATAAATACAACTATTGTGATATGAAACTCTGAATGTCTATCATGTGGCTGCTTGAGAGTACAAACATCTTCTTTAGTGACCACTGTTTACAGACTACAGGAGTTCAATATCCACACCACTGAATCCGAATATGTGATGTGGTGATCCCACCACTGCCAGCCAATATGTGATGTGGATATCCCAGCACTGCCAACCAATATGTGATGTCCCACCACTGCCAACCAATATGTGATGTGGATATCCCACCTCTGGGCCAGTGATCAAGCAGCCTCAATCCTCACCACTGGTAACTGTCTGGGGATGTTCACTGGGAGGATAACAGGTGCACACACAGTATTTCCAGATGCAGCTGTCTGCATGAAGTACAATTAAGCACAATTTCCCTTAAGAGCCCACAGGGAACACAATCAATCAAGGGCTGGTTTGTGTCTCTTTCTCCAGATCCCCAGTAAGACTCCTCACTGGCACAGCTATAGAGCTGAGATCTCAGCTGAGTGTCCAAGGCAAGGCCTCCAGTACAAGGTTGCCTGAAGTGCATGTGTGGGTAGAATCATCAGCATACTGTATGAGGAAAGCTTGTCAAGGGAATTTATATAGATTGTTCGTGAATATACTGATGAGTACAGGACTGAGAATGGAGCCCTGTGACAGGAAAGAAGGAAGGGAGAAAAAGTGACAGCCATTTAACAGACTGGTCTCTATTGACTAAGTAGTTGTTAAACCATAGTAGTGAGGGTTGTGACGGTCTGAGAGAAGACAGTTGGTAGAATAGTTTTTGATGAGATATAGATCAAAAGCTTTAGAGAGATCAAGGAATACAGAGGAAATGATTTCCTTAATCACTGGCTTTGTCAATAGTATCTGTGAAAGTTAAAAAGGCCATTGGAGTGCTGTGGTTGAGTCTAAAACCATGCTGTGTGGGGGTCAGGAGCATTTCCTGAAGAATATGTTGAACTTGCTTGTCAATGCACTTCTCCAGAATTTTTGACAAAGGGGATAATATGGCGATAGGTGTGAAATTGATTATATCAGATGAGTTTCCTCCTTTATGAAGGGGGATTAAGAATATTTTTTTTCCATAGAGAAGGAACATTTGATTCCTTGATAGATCTCTTAATTGGAAGAGACACCAGATAGGCTAAGGAAGAGATGCTCATGCATCTTTCCCAAGTCTGTTTTCCTTTTCTGTGCATCACTGCCTAATAAATCTGAATTTATCTGTGTGGCATAGCAAACATCATTGTTTGAGAAGGGGAGTTTGTATTTAATAGTAAAGCAGCCCAGCTGGCTTTTTGGGGCTATTTCACATCCTGTAAATTATGTTCTCCAGTCTTTTTAAGCAATGTAAATACTTCATTGATACCAGATTTTTCTTGCAAACTTGCACTCCCCATGCATAATGTAATTATTTCAGCACTGATTGCTGTTACAACCATTAACTAGCCTCGTAAGACATTTAAACTTCAATAATCTGCCATTGTAAAGCATTTAAATCAATATATCACAAGCAACTACAGTGCTGCCATAATTGCTATTAAATGTCAGTAGTCTGCTTTAGAATCATGCTGCTTTTTATAAACATGGGCTGCAGAGACTTAGAACTAAATACATTTGAATGTGCTCATACTCTGGCCCATTCAGTCTTCAGTAAATGCTGTACTGGCAATCTCTTTTTCTAATTTTCTGTCTCCAGTACCAGGTACATAGCCACTGTTTTCTGCTGTAGTTCGGGTTACCAATTGAACATTGTTAAAGCAGACTGCAGCAGCTGATCACATGCACTAAATGTATCATACATGATTTACTGAGCAATTTAAAGTCCATATGAAGTTTGGTTTGGGTTACAAGATTTCAATAAATCAAATCTGATAAACAGTGGCAGCTGGTGACTTCAAATCAAAAGGGGGTTGCAGGAGACATTTCAATGGGTGGGGTCAATGGGAAGGGGTGTGACCAACTAGAAAGGGGTGGAGCTATACTCAAAACCACAAAAACTGGGACTTTAATTAAATACGCTGCCCTGGGTGCTAAACCATCATTATGAGAGTCCAATCAAGACAAAATGAAGTGTAAAAGAAAAAAAATATTTCAATGCATTGGCTACATGGCAGCTTACTTATTATCTAGATGGAAACAAAAAGGTTGTGAGGCATGAAAAAATAAATTACTTTTTAAATATATTACTGGAATGCTAGTCAAAATCAAGTATGAAAAAACAAGCAGCACTCAACTCAAACCACTTCTCCTTGCACTGCATTTCTAATTATAATTTATATTCAGCTAAAAGTACCAAGTAACATGCTGAAAGAAGCAATCTCTGTCATACCCCCACTTGTAAAAATGTTTCGTATCCAAAAAAGACCTGCTGCCTGGCAACAACTATCTACTTGTTTCATGGGGAAAACAATGATCAATGCAAAAAATGAACAGCAAACAAGAAACAAGCTCAAGATAACTTGCTTCAAGGATTACTGCACAGGTTATGGACCACACATGATAGACTAACATTCTGTTTAGTTTATAAGGTAAAGCCTGCAAAGATGACTGCAAGTCTTTAGCAAATGTAATGAGCTTTTTAAAATAATGCAATCCAGTCCTTTATTACAAATACTGTCATATGCATTTCAATACCTAAGGCTTATACGTTATCTAGTTATGTAAATATTCTCTGCATGGCAACAACAAAAAGGCTTTCAATGTTGGTAATTCTTTAACAGTATGCTTATTTAAGCTTATTTGTATCTTAAAATCTCAAACAAGCTTAACTGATGGTCATTAAAGCATTGCTACTTAAACACAGAGCAACAGGCTTTGCAACAACATGCATTTTCTGAGTAATAAGAAGCATAAATCAACAGTATAAAAATTTGACAGAAAACCAGAAAATTCTGCAAAATCAAGAACAGAGGAAAAGCCACTGCAGTACTTGAGTCTACCTTGGATGGGGGGATATTCTGCACACTTACACTACATAACTGCTCCTTACCTTGCTTGGGCACATCCAGAGTCACTACATGGGTGAGTGGGGTGCAACAAGTATGTCACAATTTGAAATGTCTCTGGCTGGCCATGATGGCACTGACACATTTGTCATACCTATCAACCTCAGAGCAAGAAATCTGGACAAAGCCATAAATAGAAGTGGGATAAAGGCCGAGAAATAAAGACAATTTTTAAATATTGCTCTTATAAACTTAAAAAAAAATAATAGAATAGTAGGTCTTGCATTAGGATGAATTTTCTTTTTTTTTTTTTTAATATTTTTATTCATTTTCAAAAACAAGAAAACATGAATGCAGGTTATTTATGACAATGAAGTATTTACAAATTATTTAAAAAGGTAGGCTAAAACCTCTAAACAGATATCAAACATTAAAACCAAAATAAAGTATTTACAAGGGTGTCTATTGTTGACATATAATTAACTTTCTATACAATTGTTTCCTGATTATAATCTGCTGCAGTCATTATTCTCCAGTATTTCAGTTACTTTTTGCCATGCTACGTATAATGATGTAGTTATTTCAGTTCTTCCTTTAATAGTGTTCATTTCCAATTGCGATACTGCTGACACTATATTCATGAATTGCTTAAAAGTTGGAGAAGCTTTGGATTTCCAGTTTGATGTAATGTTCTTCCTTGCAATAGCTAGGAGAGTCCATAAGATTACATATGTTGTTCTTGGCACACAGTTGGGTACAGGTGCATTAAACAAAATAATAGATTTGGAAATCTGGAATTTATCATTGAATACCATTTGCAGAAAATAATTTATTTTATCCCAATATGGTTTAATCAAATGGCATTCATAGAACATATGTTGCCAGTCTGCTTTTATTGATAAATCACATCTCCAGCAGCCAATATTTTTCTTAAACATAAGTTCCATTTTATGAGGGGTTACATAAGATCTGTGTATGAATTGCCATGTAAAAGTCTCCAATGTAATGAAAGTGATGTCTGCTTTGGAGAGAGAAGAATTAGTTTTTTATCTCTATCATTTGGCACATGTCCATTAACTGATCTATAATAATTCCATATTTTGTCATTATTATGCATTTTTATTTTTTTGTTTGTTTTATAAATAGATTATAAGTATCCCTTTCCAGTAATGGGTTGATTCGTTAGTAATATTATATGTTCTATAAGGTTAGGAACATTTTGTCTTATTGATGGTTGCATTGTTTCTTGTTTGCTTAACATATACTGTCTTAATTCTTGTACATGTAACCACGAACTATCTTCCATATTTAATTTCTGTTTAATCTGGTCTATTATCAGAGGTTTTCCAGAGTTTAGCAATTGATGCCAATATATTAATCCCTTTTCTTTAAGCATGTTGACTACTTCCATATTAAATGTTATTATATTACCTTGTGTGTACGCTACTGGATATAAAAGAAATGACCATGCTTTAATATCAGGATTGCTATTAATAAGATTTTGGAAAATTTTTAATGTATAAGTAATGTATTTGGAACTTATATTTTTATTCTTATGTATCATCATATATTCCTTCATCAGCCATAGAAAATTGTTTGGTATGAAATCTGTATACTTATTTGTTACTACAAATCCTGATTTTAACCAGATTCTCTCATGAACTAGCTTCCATTTTGATGTATATTTTGTATTTAGCCATAATGATATTGTTTTAATAATGGATGAATGCAAATATATTTCTATGTCTGGTAAACCTATGCCACCTATATCCCAATCATCTAGATGATACTTCATAGCTATCCTTGGTTTTTTGGATACCATAGGAATCTTACCATTAAATCATTTAATTGTTTTAGGCGCGATTTAGCTGGTGGCAAAGAACAAGCTTGTATGACATAAACAATTTTTGGAAATATGATCATTTTAATTATATAAAGCCTTTCTTCCATTGAAAAGAAGAATTTATTCCATCTTTGTATTAGATTTTTAATATTATTTAAGGTCTCTTTATAATTTGTTTCAATTGCAGTATCTAGGTTGTTAGTTATTATAATTCCCAAGTATTTAATTATATTATCGGTAGAGATATATTTATGGTATTTTTTATTTAGATCTTTTTTATTAGTATTTATAAGCAATACATTTGTTTTGTTCTCATTAAATTTAAGACTTGAAAAGTTTTGAAAGTTTTGAAAGTGAGTCCCATAACGCTTTTAAACTGCTATTATTATTTTTTAAGGTAATTAAAATATCATCAGCAAAAAGTTGACTTTTAAGCTCTAGGCTGTTATCGAGTTGTATTCCTTCAATATTTTTATCCATACGTATATTATTTGCTAAGGGTTCAATGACTAGCGCAAACAATAACGGAGAAAGAGGGCAGCCTTGTTTTGTGCCCTTAGTTATTTTAATAGATTTAGACAGACAAGATCCCAGTTTTATATAAGCCAATGATTTTTCATATAATGATTTTATTAACAAAGTGAAGTTG
This sequence comes from Protopterus annectens, assembly GCF_019279795.1. NCBI lineage: Eukaryota > Metazoa > Chordata > Ceratodontiformes > Protopteridae > Protopterus > Protopterus annectens. Next base: position 1,112,923,083 of record NC_056746.1, on the reverse strand, counting down.
TTTGAGAAGCCATATTCTTCTAAAACTAACCACAGATAATCCCAGTTCACTGAATCAAATGCGCTATTTATGTCTAAGCTAATAACATTCATTTTGTTTTTTGTGACATTTATATAATCAATTAAGGAAAGAATGCTTTTAATGTTGTCATAAGTGTTCCTATCTTTTATAAAACCTGTTTGATCCTCCTCTATCAAAAGTGGTAGTAATTGTTTTATTCGAGCAGCATGTATTGCCATAAAAATTTTATAATCTATATTAAGAAGTGAAATGGGTCTGTATGATGAACATTCACTGTGATCTTTATTTTGTTTCAGAATTGGTGATATTAATGTGTACTTCCAAGAAGGAGGAATGTCTTTACCATTTTTAACTGATGTAAAGACATTCAATAACAACAGCAAAGTCTCATTTGATAGTAATTTAAACATTTCTGGGGTGATATTATATATACCTGGAGTTTTGTTTAATTTTAGCTTATTTACTTCAACTTTAAGTTCTGTCATTGTTATTTGTTTATCTATTAGTTGTACCTACTCCTCTAATAACCTAACTTTAACATTGTTTTTGAGAAAAGCTTTCAATACTGAATGTGTTTCTGTTTTCTCATTTTGATTATTAAGTTTATGAAAAAATAGCCTAAAAGCTTCTAGTATTCCTTCTAAATCAGATACTTTCTTTTTGGTTTCTGTATTATGTATTTCCTTGATTTGATTTGTTTTAATAATCTTTTTAGTCCTATTTGCTATTCTTCGTTGGTTTTTAGGGTTCATTGAATAGTAACATAGTTTAATTTTTTCTAAGTTGATCATTGTTTTGTGGTGTAGCATCTCTGAGTATTTTTTATTAGTATCTTCTAGTTCTTTTATTAAGTTGGTGTTTCCATTTTGAATATCAAGCTTTAAATTATCTACTTTTGACTGTAATTCCATTAATTCCTTATTCCACTGTTTTTGTTTATTTTTATACCATCCCACTGCTCTTCCATATAGGTATGCTTTCAATGCATCCCATATATATATATTTCAGATACATCTTTTGTAAGATTGATATCTAGGAATGATTGTGTCTCTTTAATATAAAATTCCTTAAAATCTTTGAGATTTGTTATGTAAGATGGTATTCTTGTTACTGATATCATTCTCTTGAAACATAAGTCTATCTCAAACGTTATGGTGTTATGGTCCAAAAATGGACATGAAATTGTCTTGACTTTATTTAATTTAGAGGTTAAATCCTATGTTATGTACACTCTATCTATTCTAGAGTATGTATTATGTCTATGGGAAAAATGTGTAAAGAATAGTGAATCTGGGATAGCATACTCATTTATGTCAACTATATTAAAAGTTTCAACAAACTCAGATAACAACTTTGTTAAAGGTGATCTCTTACGTGTAGTTTTAGCATTTGTGTCAGTTTCTTTTATAATGCAATTGAAATCTCCAGCTATGATTAAATTGCCTTTGGTATATTGTACAATGTCTTCTAAGTGTTGTTTGGCCACTCTAACACCTAGTCCTGGTATCCAATAAATATTCACTAATGTATATATCATTTCATTGATAGATATTGTCACTAGACAAAACATTCCTGAGTTGTCATGGAACGTGTTTATGATTTTAGGCATTAAAGTAGTGTTTTTCCACAAAATTGCTACTCCCTTCGCTTCTGATTATAGGGGAACTTACTAGTATTGTATAATTTTTATTGTTTATTTTATTTATGTCTTCCTGTGTAAGGTGTGTTTCCTGTAAAAATACTAGTTAAGCTTCACATAGCTTTAAATATCTATAAAGACTTCCCCTTTTGCAGCTATTATTTAAACCATTTACATTAAGAGATATACATTTTGCAATTGGATTTATATTAGCTTTGCTTTTATCCATATTCATATACTTGTAACAATGTGTAGATGTGTGTACATGAAGAGAATGACTTGTTCTTTCTTCTTCCAACAGTATTACAATAGATTATAGACACCCACTAAAAGTAAATTACAAGATCATAACTGAGAACAATATAAGATAAACAACCACCAAACCCCTCCATGAGAAAAAACATCTCATCCTTGAATGATTTAATCATTCAAGCGATCTCTCTAAGTCTGCATTTCAGCATCCTCCCCTGGCCCCACCATATGGTAGTTTTATAATGAAAAGTATCTTATATATCTTGTAAGTATGCATGTATCTGTCTTTACAGATTACTTAAATACAGTCTTTATCTATTTTTAATATTTTATAAAACACTAAGGCAACACAACTATACATAGATTTAATACTTAACTATTTGGTTTTGTTTAAATTGTAAAGGAAAATCTTTTATTTTAATATATCTTTTGTGTAGCAATAATGGTTATGCATCTTAAAAATAATATGCTTGCTGTCTATCTCCCTTATAGTGTGAGTGGCATTCATAGGTATCAAATTTATTGTAATGGTCTACCTATATACATATATATATATATATATATATATATATATATATATATATACATATATATATATATATATATATATATATACATATACATATACATACATACATATACATACATATATATATATATATATATATATATATATATATATATACACACATACATACATACACACATATATGAATACATACATAAAAAAATGTTAAGCATTATATGCATCAGTTAACCATGCCACAAGTTGATTAAATCAGAAAGTATCTGTAACAATGAATATAACGTTACATTTGTATTGTCATTTATCAGTAATCTTATAGTTTTCTTTTAATTCAAAAAGTCATATTTTAGTGGTATGAATGCTACTAATTTGTTTTTGGCATTGGTATTATATAGTTTAAGACTATATTTCTTAGCAATTCCTATATATTTATTAGTGCCACTGGCATATTTCATCGCTAGTGTACCACATATGTCATATGTCAAATAGCAACTCATACTCCTTATGATATTACAGGATTTATCTGCAGCATTATAACTGTAAGGTTGGAAAATATGAGAAGCAAAGTAGGCTTTAAATATGCTATAACACAATTGTTTGGTACTTATTACTGTCAACTCTTCTACATACACAGGAAAAGATAACCTTATATGACCATCAACCATTTTCCTTCATTTTTCTCTTCATCCTTCTATTCTCCATTTTTAATAAATATTTGTTTCTATTGTGGTTTCTTTGAATTTAGTGAGGGTACTCCATATCATATTATAGATAATATACAACGTTCAAACAGAGAACATGCCCAATATAGAGACATATTCTCAACTCAAGTGGTCCACACCATATATTTATAACACTGCAGTCAGAAATATACTAATGAATATGCAATAACAAGCAGCTTTGCAGCATGTGTGTGTCTCTAACAAGTACATACCTATAGGATATTAAAAAGAATAGATAGCACGTTCTTGTTTCATAATTAACAAATGCACACAGCCTGGTATTTACTTTCATAGACAGAAATTAGACCTGTTACTTATATGCATATCAGGTACCAACAGCAATATGTTAGTAAATGCCTATGCTATTCAAATCACATTTTAATGCTGATTGATATGAGATGTAGCTGACAATGGCTTTAGCGTTTGTGATGTTATATAATATATATTCAGTATTATAAGTATAAGTATGTTGCATGTCTATTTGCAATCTAAGGTTCAAGGCTGATCAGTTTAGACATACAAGACAATCTCTTTAGCCTTGGTTATATAATGGGAGTTACTGTGTCTCTACACAACCATTCATTTTCAGTGAGGATGTTCAATATTAATATAACTTGCCTTTAATAAAATCATACTTATAATTCAGCAGTTCTTTCCTATATATATATATATAACAATATCATAAGCAAGTCTGAGATTTTTTCTTGCTCATTACTGCTTAATGATTGTGCTACTTGAACAATTTAATATTTACAGAGTATCTTGATAATTAAACAGCAACTCCTTTTTACCCTTAAAATGCCTAATAACACATAGCTACATTCATGAACCTTAATTGACTTACTATCCTTAAGGTTGTGTACACTAGCTGCAGTGTGTTTACAAATATGTTATATAGTTCCAGTCAAGGACTTAAATTTATTAATTTTTATAAAATTAAGTTAAATTATAGTAATTTACGTGGGTGATCTTATCAGAAAAGATTATAGTAAAGTCTGTATGTGTTAACTATTCATACAGTTTCTTCCAAGTGATATACTTCTTTTAAGCTTTGTGTGCTGTTTATGTGTACAATTCAAAATGAATAACAAATATTACAATATAATAAAACGTCATGTATGTGTTGATACCTTCTAAATTCATTAGGTACTTCAGTGTACTTTTAATATTTGTTAAAACTGTAATAGCACTTTGCCATCTCATAAATAGTGTGCTGGTTACTTTAAGTAGCTTAGGAGCTGACACCACACCCATACTGTCTTGTTTTAGTGCTGACATCACTCATGACTGTTTACTTTCATTTTGTGCTGTTAGAAGGTTTAACACACTGTAATGGATTCTAACTGAAGAACCTTCATTCAGGGGTGGTAAAATAAGAGTTCCCAGCTCATGACCATGGCGGGAAGACAAAAACAAAGTAAGTGAAGTTTTTAGGACTTTTTTTAAACTGAACACCAGCTCATTAAACTTCTATTAGTTTTATTAACATTAAGGGCAGATATACAAGCCAAACAGTTGTTTGTTAGTCGAAAAGGCACTTTTAGCATCAAAGAATAGATAATTACTTTTCAAGGCACTTTTTGACAGTTATTACTATCAGTTTTTATATATTATTATGTGTATTAAATACATCAGTTTAGATATTTCTTGCAGCTTAGTGTAAATAATATAAAAAGGAATCATGCTCATTTAAACACACCACATTAATATGTCAGTGTAAATACATCATATTCTATACTAGCAGTAAAAGGCAGGTAATTTATAAATGAACTATCTAAACATCATTTAGAGTTAGAAAAATCATGACTGTAAGTATTTACACTGTAATAGAGAAAGATATGTTACCTTGCTTTCTTTAGGGTTGTTTCCTTTAGTTATAAAATGTCCTGCTTATCTTGTATTTATATTGGTTCAAAGACTGACATGTGTAAAGCATGAATGCTTTCAAAGAACTTTTTTGCCTTACAGAGCAAATAGAAGACAATAATGTTTGTGCTTTTCATATGTCTTTTATCGTTTCTTCTTCTTCTTGTCAGCAGTGCTCCATTCATTTTTTTCTAAGTGACGCTTAACCCCAAATTGGGAGAAATCCATTTCTTCCACATTATCCAAGGTTTTATTAGCTGAAAGATAAGAAACTGTTGCTTGCAGAGTGTCAAAAGTTTTAGGACCTTCAGTAAAAAATATTTTTATTCTTGCAGGGAACAGCAAGTGGACTTTATGTTGTCTTTTTTTCAATTCCTTTATCAGAGGGAGACATTCTTTTCTTGCAGTTATAACAACAGCAGAATAACCATTATCAAATCTGATTATGCTGTCTTTGTATTTAACTGGAGAAGTTGACCATGCTGTTTTTAAAATAAGTTCCTTGTCCTGTGATGAAAAAAACTTTACTATTATTGATCTCGGGTGATTTTTTGATTTGATGGTTGATGAAGCAGCTCTTAAGGATCTGTGGGCTCTTTCAATTCCATAAGAAAGAGCTTCAGGCAATTTTAAAACTTCTGGTAACCAGGTAGTAAGGAAAGTCACCATGTTATCTCCCTCTGTTTTCTCTGGTAGCCCATAGATACAAAGGTTATTTCGTCTGGACCTGTTCTCTATATCCACTATTTTATTTTGTAATGAAGCATTTTGTTGTGATAAAAAATGTAGCTGAAGATCTTGTTCTGAGAGTCTGCCCTCAGTATCATTTAAGGATCTCTCTATGTCAGCTATTTGAGACTTCTGTTGCGTCATTATTTCTTGTAGTTGCTGTATTTGTTTTGTAGATCTTTCCTCAAAAGTGTCCAGTTTGGTATTCATTTTGTCAAATTTCACTGACAAGTCTTGTATAGCATTTAAAAAGACTGTATCTCCTTTTTCATCGTCTGGTCCTGTGTGGTATGCTTAGAAAAGCTCATTTTCAGTAGATTCAGATACCTTCCTTCTTATTTTTGACAGGAAAAATAATGTTTAAAGTCAAATTTTTTGCAATGTAGACTTCTAGTGATATTAGTAGAAGTAATTCAACAAAATAGGTTTGTCTACAATATCTAGTTTTTAAAAATTTCTGTCAGAAATATCTTTTGAGTGCAGAGCTGAGAAAAGATGCTGCCAACCAGTCTACATCCTAGCCACGCCCCCATCAGGATGAATTTTCTGAAGGGTATGAAATTTGAAACTGAAATGTCTGTCATTATTTTCTAACTTCAGTCTTTAATGATTTGCCACAAATTTATGAAAAACGGACCAACAATGTGATACAAAAATATAAAATAACCACACAATACAGCTGGGAACCTGTCAAAGAAAGGACAGTTTTTTTTAATATTAGTACTGTTAAGTTGAGCAGCTGACAAAATAAGAGATTTGACATGCATTTCTGAAATAAAAGTAATCTATAACTCTGATCATTACAATTATTTATTAGTTGTAAACCCTCAGCATTTACTTCTAAAATTGCCATTTTGCAGAGAGATTATTAGGGGGAGAGCAACATTTTGAGCCAACGTCAGGGACAGTTGAGAGGTTTGGATATGCCTAATTCTATAAAGCAATTTATTTGCATGTACTCTCAACCTCTTAACGCAGGCAATCTGGTCAAGGCCAAATATATTGGGGAAACCTACAGACAGTACTAAAAATTGCTCTTGTATAAATGTAGACAGTTGATAGAATAACAGGTCTTGCTTTAGCATGCATTTGTCTGAAGGGTATGAAGTCTGACACTCAATGTCTGCCATTATTTAGTGACTTAATTCCTAAGTGATTTGCCAGAAAACCACAAATTTTATATGGAACAAACCAAAAATAAGAAGCAAAAATCTATTCATTCTGCAAAGATCTGGACAGTTGAGAGGTATATTTCAGCCAGGGCTGTCTTTGAGTTTGCCGTCCTTCCCCTCTCACAAAATCATGGTCGAATGGGACCTCCCCCTTGCAGCCATTCCAATATCCCATTACATGACTATTTCACCCCATTTACCATAAAGACTGTAATGTGCATACTGCTTTACTTATACGATGATTTGGATTTCATTTAAAAGTTTTATTTTACAGTTACAGCACAAACACTAAAAGACACCTACTAAACAAAGCAATGCAGTCTCACAATGAAAATAGACTTAGCATTAAAACTTCTCTGCCTTTGAAACTCGCATTCTTTGAAACAGCATTGAAATCCACATTCAAAGAAAATATATTTGGCCAGTGGCAGATAAAGATTAACTTTGATCTGTTTTCAAATCATAAGACCCTTGCACATGAAACATACATGTGTTCTTTGATACACCTTTCTGATTGCATTAAATTATATTCCTTATATAATACAGTACAGTTGTTAGAGGGCATTTTAAATTTATTGTTTTGAACATTTGTCCCGTAAACAATGAAACAAAATGCATGCACCCATAATGATCCACCTGTATCAGTAAATACGCACAATCTCTGCAGAAGTAAAAGTCATGTAAATAATTCCACATTAAAGAGATCTGTAACTAAGGAAGAGGTTGTTGATAGCAAACAATTTTATATTTAATTGTTTCATCTACAAATAAAGTGCCTGTTGCCCTTTAGGAATAAATTGCCTATGTTACGTTAAAAAAATGTTAAGCTAGTAATATTGCAATAGGAAATGGGGAATGGATGGCAAACTGATAACAGGTTCATAGTTACTAGGTATCTCCACCAAAGAGGACATTCTCAGGACTGCAGCAACCACCCCCTTTAAAAGTACAACACATTATAGTATCAGCAATGCATCTACATACTGTGGGAGGTGAACCCACAGCATTCTGCATTGAAAGCAAATGCACTACCTGTTGTATTAACAATGCAAGCAGACCGAGCATAAGCAGCACTAAACTTCTCTTCCCCTGGATCTCTTAGCTTCTTGTAAAATCCACTCGGCACTCAACTGTATCTCTCAACTTTGCAGCAAATGAGCACAAGAAACCTGGAAAAAGCCAAAATTTCTGGGGGGGGGGGGGCAAAAGCCCAAAAACCAGGGACACATTTTAAATATTGCTTGCATAATCTTGGAAAGTTGCTAAAATAAAATGGACACATTAGGTAAAAATCTGAACACTTTTCACAAGTGGTAGTGGGTAGGGAATTCAGGCTTTTGTTATCTAACCCAAGGTACAGGGTTTGAGCCCGAGTTAACTGGGGCATTTTACACATGCACACACACACACACACACACACACACACACACACACACACACACACACACACACACACACACACACACTACCTGCATTTGAATCCTGCTGCAATACAATTCCCACGAATGCTTCAAAGTCCCAATTAGGGAATTCCAAGCACGCACAGTCTGTAAACATTGCAGTCCTCGCCCCTTCCAGTCTATGCAGTTGTAACAGCATAGATGTCTGGGGCATCTGTAGACTAATGCCTTCTTTCTGAATCTGGACTGGTTAAATGTTGGAGTTCCGAGCACGCATGCATGCGAGGAGTTCCGGGACTCAATAATTAGTTTTTATTTTGTTTTTTCTTTTTTTTTACAGCTGGGGGAGATGCAGTCCTGCAGTCCAATAGCAAGAGCCACCACTGCTGATAAATTTATTTCAAGCATGCTCTTCGGCTATCTGTTTTGCCAATGTTCAGTTTTGATTTACAGATTCTAATTTGCATCTGGACTTTCTTTTTGGCTGTTGTAACTATGGTGGTATGTTTTGTTTATCAGCAGAGAAAGTATTAGAAGTGTTTTGCCATTTTTATGCTTTTTTTCAGTATACAGGTGGTCTAAAAGACATCTTTGTTTTTTTTTCTACAAAAAAGTATGCTATTGGAAGATTTAAACAATTTGACATAACTTTGTGTAGATGTTGATGCATTTAGCGTGACAAACAGGCTATTTTGTCCTCTTGTATGGTATTGATGTTTTATATCTAAATCTACACACACACACATATATATATATATATATATATATATATATATATATATATATATTCATAGATTCATACTAAGCTAACTGCCCTTGCGAGCCATTTTAAGCCTAGCCAATTATCCCTTGTGAGACTCAAACTTTGCACCTTGTGTTTGTAAGGCAAATACCGTAACCATTATGCCACCCTCCCAACCCAACAGATATATATTAGTTTTTTTTAAGAGAATTGATTCCTTCATAGGTACTGTCATGCCAAATATCAAATGCTGCAGTAAACTTTTTGGGTGAGATTTGCTTTATTTTAGAGACTAGAAATGATTAGAAATGTTTTAACAATTAGTCACTGGTCAATGTGTGCAAAGAAAGGGCATCATGTTTTTACATTTGTTGATTGGTGGTTACTGTTCGGGAGCATTTTTTTAACGTAAAAGTGGGTATCTTTTATAGTACAATAATGTTACACACAGGGTCATTAATAGTAAGCAATCTGTATGGAATCCTATAATGCCCAATTCTTACCATAGGTTGTTGGAAAAAAGACCGAGGAAGGTTACTAGGCGAGCTGCCCTAGGGCATTTACAAGCCTTGCTATGTTAATCCCAAGTAACCCCATTTGTTCTTTTTTTGGGTAGTTCACAGAACAAATTTATGAATAGAGTGGGTCTGTGATCAACACCAGCAACCCCTATCCATAATGGACATGAGTGCTACCCCAGGGGTGAATTTGCAGTCTCCCATGCAATTATCTAGGTTGTGTAATAAGCTCTATTTTACATGAACAAGGAGTCTGTTCCAGAGAAGCGGCATTCTGTGGGAGACAGGTCTGTGACTCCGGCATGATCTCTTAATCTCACAAGCTAGGTTGAGATCCCTAGAGCCATTGACTAGTCTTGAGCCATTTGACTTGCAGATGTGCAGCATTTCCATTAAGGCAAGGTTGGAGATTGCTGTATAGGCCAGGCACAAGTCACCTCTCAGCAGCCTATAAGATACAGAGTAAAGTGACAGGGCTTTCAGCCTGTCCACGCAGATCAGGGTTTGGAGTCCCTGTATTTTTTTAGTGAGGAACCTCTGAGGTCTCTCCAGCTACCGCAGGTGTCTAGTGAGGTACATGCAAAAGGGTGCATTATACTCTATTAGTGGTCTGATGAGGGCCAAGTACGGTGGAGTTATAACATCCCTTGACCTGGAGTTATGGCCTTGCTTATGAGGTGCATAGAATGCTTTCCTTACCACTGTGGAAATTTGGTTGTCAAAGTTCAAATTGTTATCAACCTGTGTTATTCTAGTCTCTTACCACTGAGTTGGAACTCAGGAGGGTGCTGTCAATATTGTAATATTTTGCATTTAGTTTTAGGCCATGGCTTTGCACCAATCATTTGTTTGTGTTAGCCCTTGTAATATGTTGACATTGTTGGGGGACTCAACGATTAGTCTCAGTTTGCAATCATCAGTGAATTTGGTGAGCCAAAGGCCATACACTTTGGCCTGGACTTCTGAAAAATAGATGCCAAACAGTAAGGGGCCTAGTACAGACCCCTGTAGTACTCCACTGGTGCCGGGTCTACTGGAGGAGGTGGAGTTACAGTTTTGACAGATTGTGTTCTGTTGGTCTGTTGGTGATCCAATTGGCTACCCATCTAGTAATGTAAGAGTTAATCCCTATCTGAGAGAATTTCTCAATGATGCCAGAGTGAGGAATTCTGTTGAAAGCCTTGATAAAGTCAAACTAGTATGTGTGCACTGTCTTACCTTCATCCATGGCTTTGTTGACATTATCAAAGAAGTCAAACAGGTTTAATAAGCATGATCTACCCTTAACAAAGCCAGACTGGGTTGGGTCCAGCATTTGGAGGTTGCCTGTGTCCTTGTTGATAAGGTCCATGATAATTCTTTCTATGGCCTTGCAGATGAGGTGGGTTAGACTTATGGGTCTGTAGTTACCAGGGCCTGTTGATGACTCACTTTGTGCAGGGGGATTACTGTTGCTTTTCTCCATTCTGCAGGATCATAGCCAGTTCTCAAGCTGTGATTAAAGAGAATACCAAGTGGGTCCACTAGGTTTAGCTTTTAGATTGTTTAGTAAACAATCTGGGATGGGCAGTCATGGTGGTGCAGCGGTTAGTGTTGCCACCTCACAGCAAGAGGTTCTCTGGTTTGATCCTCAGCTGGGGTGCCTTCTGTGCGAAGTCCGCATGTCCTCCCTGTGGTCGCGTGGGTTTCCTCTGGGTGCTCCGGTTTCCTCCCACATCCAAAAGACATGCTGTAGGTAGATTGGACATAATAAATTGGCCCTAGGAGTGAGTGCATGCATGTGTGTGCCTTCTGTGGAAGGTTGGGCACTGGGCTGGCAACTCGACACCATAAAACTCCACTGCCAATCATGAGCAGACGGTGATCCGATGTGGCGACCCCTAACCGGGAAAAACCGAAAGAAGAAGAAGTAAACAATCTGGGATATTATCTGGTCTCAATGAGGCCATGTTTCTGGCCTCGGTGAGTGCAGAGATGACCTGTTTTTTAGAGATACTAGGCACAGGAATGGTGTCAGGTATGCTTTGGGATATGATAGGTGGGGATAGAGGGGTGAAGTTTGCACTGAATGTGTCAGCTAGCAAGTTAGTGATATCTTCCAGTGTAGTGCAACTGATCCCATCTACAACCAGTTCGGCATATAGATGGGCATTCCCTTTTAAATTTTGGATGCAGTTAAACAATGCCTTATGATTATCCTTGGCTAGGGATGCAATGTTAGTTTTGTAATTTGCTTTAGAAGACTTTACAAAATTTCTGATTTTCTTGTTTAGGCTTAGGAGGGAACTATTCTTCTGCAGAGTGATATCCCTCTATTCCTCTTGCTTTTGGACAATAGTGTCTACCTCTTGTTATATAATCTGTTTATACTTGAAGTCCACCACAGTGGCTTCTTTTTACGGGAAGACCTAGTTTTGATCCAGTCAGGTACAGCAGTGTTTATTCAGTCACTTAAGTGTTTGTACAGGGCATTTGCATACACTTATGCATATTGATAATTAGTGTCTGTGATTGTGGGTGGTATGAAGCTTTTTATACCATTGATTAGTATGCTGTAGTTAGCTTTGGTGAAGTTTTTTATAATTTTTGTTCCTGTGAGGGTGTTAGTTCCAGTAGTTACTTCAAATGACACTGATTTGTAGTCTGACCTAACCAGGGAGGGCATCATGTGTGGGGAAGTACAGTGACCCCTCCCAACGTTAGTGAGTTATATGTCCAGAACATTAGAGCCCTTAGTGGGATACAGACTATCTGTCTCAGAGTGCTTGTGCTAACAAAGTCCAGGAACCTCTGGACAAGCAAGTTTTTGCTCGCATACTGCCCCCAGTCTATGGAAAGATAGTTGAAATCCCCCATGACTAAGGTGCTGAGCTGTATGGTGGGGGATTCCAGTAAACTGAAGTAGGCAATGTGCTTATCCTGGGTCATCATGGGGGATCCATAGCTAGCAATGAGGTGGCATGGTACTTTCCCAATAGTTAAATGGACATGGACTAGTTTGAGAGAGTCATGCTGTTTGACCAGTCTTGAAGTGTATTTGGTTTTAATGAAGATGGATACACCTCCATCTTTGGTTCCTTCATGCTCATTTTGAGGTCTGAACATGTGGAAGGCATTCTAGCCTTGTACGGCTGGGGTGCTCTCAGCAGCCTTGAACTATGTCTCGGTAACTGCACAGATGTCAGCATCCTCCAAGGTGAGCAGTGCTTCCAGGGAGTGCAGTTTCATGTTTAAACTCTTATCATTAAGCAATTAAGCAGCACGACCCTGAGTTTGTCTTGATTTGATTTTGTTACATTGGAAAATTTGTTGTTTTGACATTACCTAAAAAGGCACTATGGGGGAGGCAAGGGGCCTTTGCCAGTATCCAAAAGCCTAGGGGGGGACTGGTGCAGACCATCTCTAGCAAAGCAGTGAGGTCTGTCTACCATATCCTCCTAGGCTGACAGACACTGGATCCCCCTAGACTGACACCAGAATCTAAGCCAATTGTTGAAGTCAATCATTTTTTGGTTATATTGTGGCATCATCCTGGGTGAGGGTAGCATACTACTTAGGGCTAGGGACATACCTGTCTGGGACACATAATCAGAGAGTTCTGTAATGTCTCTCTTCATATAGTCCAGAGAGATATGTCTCAAGTCATTCACTCCAACATGGACTATGACAGTGTCATAACGGTACTTGTTGCGTGACTTGAGTACATGCATGATTTGTCGGATACTGGCATATATGGATATAGGAAGCTGACTATGACCTTTTCCTTATCCAGTCTGGTGAGTGGGACATCTTTGTTTTTCACTATGGAGTCACCTATAACCAAAACATTTGATGTGTTTTGCCTTAGAGGCTTATTTGTTAAGACACAGATGTGTGTGTTGATATATGTAGTTTACAAAAGACATCCAGTCCTGCACACTGGACTCAATGAAGGCCGAATAATAACACCAAAGTAACAAAAATAAAATTTAATAAATACAACTTATATACACCAGATTTAGCGCTTTCATTCTGCACAGGTTCTGTGCATGTTGAGTAGGCAGGATCTGCCCGTGACAAAACTGAACTGGTTTGGTTCAAGGGTTTTTATGTTGACTATGTCCTTGTTTATTAACTCCATAACAATCCTTTTCATAGCCTTACAGATGACATTCATCATATTTATGGGTCTGCAATTAACTGGGTCAGTTCATGTATCCCCTTGTGTGTGGGGGGGGGATACAATTACCTGGCTCAGCTGATGCCCTGCCCTTGTGCAGGGGTCTAAATGTTTCTGTCCTTCATTCCACTGGCGCATAGGCTGTTTGGAGGCTGATACTGAATAGTCTCTATAGGAGGCTGACAAGTCCAGTTTCAGGTTGGCCAGTAGGCATCCTGGTTTCTTATCTGACCCAAGAGACTCACTGTGCTTGGCCTCCGATAGTGCCTTGAGGACTTGTTGCTGGTAAATTTTTGAGTGCCGCATAAATATAAAGTATGTAATAAGAGAATGTTGGGGAAGAGGTGTGTGAAGTTTGAGCTATGTAGGTGCCTAGATTACTCAGGTGTACAGCACTAGATACATTATTTTACAATATTGCCTATACCTCCAGCTGACTGCTAAGGGTAAGCAAACTGTGTTTGGTGGAGTGTCAGTCAATGCAAAGAGAAATAAATAAAAATAGTTTCTTAACAAAACAAGGGTATTCTCAGGATTGGCTATGTAATCCAATATCCCTATTGAGGTGATTGAGTTTGATGAGCACCGATTGTGTACTCACTAATCAAACATGCTGATTTATAGATGCCGCTGCATATGGCAACATACACATTGCAACACTTGTTAGACAGCAGAAAGTAATGCTAGGTAGGAACACCTCTTCTGTGTAGTACTACAAACCATGTCAAAGTAGACACAGCAATTCTGGTGCAGAAGACTCCTAGGTGAGGAATAAAGGCATGCTCTATCATATCTCTGAAGCCAGAGAACATATTATAACTGACCAAACTCGAATTACCAGCAGTTGGGTTTTATCATAGATTGATCCTGTCTGCTTCATCTGGTAAACTTACTGGAAAGGATTATGGAGGCTGTAGGTGGCAGCCATACAGTCCACCATACCTCTCAACCTCTTAGTGCAAGTAATGTGGACAATGCAAAATAATGAGGGACAAAGGACCAAAATCAATGACAGATCTTAAATACTGCTACATGGGGTCAGTGAAGCGTGGAGGGCACTTAACTTTTATTAGTTATTCAGTTACGGGATTATATTTGCAGCAGATTAGTAAAATGCATGACGATTCGTCAGGTAGCACAGATTGTTTCACCGTGTTTGTCTGTAACTATTAAAATTTTTGTGCATACACATTTAAAAGAGAGAGTGGTCATATATATGTTAAAATGCTGAATAATAGTCTGAGTAAATATCTGCACTTTTTCTAGGTGGGAAGATGTATTTCTATATTTGTTTTTTTTTTTTTTTTTTTTTTTTAATATTAGAAGCTGAGGAAAACACTTGCATTTCTTTGCTCCTACATGACCTACTATGAATATACTCTGTTTCCTGTGAAGAAAGATGCATGGTAAGTTATCAGATAACACCATTAGGATACCTGTAGGTGGTCATGGCTATCTGTGGCAAAGCTATTGGCCTAGTACCTTTTGTCATACCTCTTCTTCCATTGTCTGTTGTTCAAACCCAAACACATTCCTTTACTTAGGAGTTCTAATGTCTGCAGTCTCCTTTCAGGTGGAATGTCTGACATTTCCTTTGGTGCCACTCACTTGCTATCGAAAACACCCAGGTTCATTGTTATGCAACTGCCTTCACATGTTACGGCTTTTTGTAGTCCTTCAGACATATGTATTTTATGTTACCCTCTGAATTAATGAGGTGTCAACACTGCATTTCTCAGTAAGTGGTACAGTGAGTTGTGCAGTGAGTGGTACAGTGACTAGTACAGTGAGTGATACAGTAAGTAGTACAGTAAGTGCTACAGTACGTGGTACAGTGAATGGTACAGTAAGTGGTACAGTGAGTGATATAGTAAGTAGTACAGTAAGTGGTACAGTGAGAGGTACAGTATGTGGTATGGTAAGTGGTGCAGTCAGTGGCACAGTGAGTGGTACAGTAAATGGTACAGTGTTATCTTTTAATCTGATGCATCAAATGCCTTTATAGACAAGGTGACTGTCTTTTAGTTTATGTAGCTTCACAATACTTTATAAGGAACAGGCTTGCATTTCAATTTAAATGCCAAGAGCACACCTTTTTTCCTTTATTTTGGTGACTCCCCAGACTGCTTTTCCTCTATAATTGAACACTGCCTTTTCGATATGCTCACACTTATTCAGAAGCATATTTCTCACATGACTACTTGTATTTGTGCATTTTTGATGAATGACTCATGGCCAGTACATAGTGTATAATCATATCTTATGTGTCAATACAGCTCATGAGTTATATTTATATGTTTATTTTTGTCATTCATCTGGTCAGGATAAAACAGACAAACAGTTGTGGGTTCTGTTCAAGCAGATTTATTATATACAAACACATCAGGATTGAAGCTTAGTAACTTAAACTTAGATAAACATATAAACAGACTGACTACTATACTTATACCAGTTCACACTCCGGCTGCTCTCTCAAAATGGCACTGCTGCCTGCACATGCTCTCTATTTATATGCACGTGCCACTCTTGGAAATGCTTCTCAAAGACACAGTGCACACACACGGTTCTACACTTTTATTTAATCTTTGTTAACAATGGTAGATGACTCATCCATACTATCAGTATTCAAGTTCAACCCAGGTGGACACAGCAGATAGAATTCACAGAATACAATAAAAAGAAAAACAATATATCAGTTATTCAAAGGGCATATAATTGTGTGTCAGTACAACTCTGGTATACACCATGATTGCAATAAGATAAAATAAATTGCCATTTGTTTTTTATAAAGTGTACACGTAATTAGACAAACAATACTGATGTGAAGAATTGGAAAAGGAGTGGAACATATGAGGGAGCTCACAAGTTGAAAATGATTTTTTTTTTTCATTTTTCATTTGATGTAAAGTAGTCTTCCTGGAGTTTTGTATTCTGAGCCAAGTGTCAGTAGCTTTGATTCCCATTGTCATCACAGAAGTGTTTTGTGGAGTGGTGGGCAAATTGCCCAGCTTCACCAGTACCTGCAGTGTGTGTCGCATGTGTGTGTGTGTGTGTGTGTGTGTGTGTGTGTGTGTGTGTGTGTGTGTGTGTGTGTGTGTGGTGCCATGAATATAAAGAACAACAGTGAATGTGTGTAGTGGGATAGTCACAGTGCAATAGACAACCATAATGCAACAGCGAACTGACATATGGATGGATGGGCAGGAGATAAATGTGTCATTATACTGGGTTTGTAGTCATGGCTAGAGAAAATGGCAGTTTCTTTTACCACATTAGCCATACAACATTGTTTCATAGAGTACTGGCCACTGGTTTGCTGCTATACTTGTGAGATAGTGGTGTTAGTTCAGTGGGCTTGATACAAAATCTGTGGGGTGTCCTCAGCTGAGATGTGGCAATAGTTTTTCACCTTTTAGCCATTAAGGCACTGTTTTGTAGAGAGGGGGTGAAAGCTCACATGCATGGCATGTGTCTTTGTTCATGCTGGTCAAAGTGTAATAGACAGGAAGTTTTGAAACTCTGGACTGATATCAGATTGCTAATAAAGTGATGAGCAGCAGATGTTATTAAGACTGGGTTCGCAGACAAGTGTACTGACATTTACCAAACAGCTTTGTCTGCATTAACCATGGGCCATTCTGTGAAGAGCTGATTTGCATGATGGCTATCCAGTACAGAGTGTGTGTGTGTGTGTGTGTGTGTGTGTGTGTGTGTGTGTGTGTGTGTGTGTGTGTGTGTGTGTGTGTGTTGCCCGTGAACAACCTGTTTGCTGTGTTTGCTGTTACAACTGTTGGTACTGTTTCAGTACATATGTGCCATGAAGTATGTACATATATGTCTGATTTGGGGTAGTTGTAATGGAAAACAGAAGGGAGGAGTGCTGGATCCTATGTCAGCATACTTCTCAAGTGTCCCTAATTTTGGTTCATTCTTTTGCTCTGACATCTAAGAAGGTTTTAAATTATCATCAACAAATAAAAACAATTATTACATTTAAATACTTTTTTTTAGAAAAAGAATGCTAATTCATGCACTCTTATTTTGTAAGCTTACTAAATCAGAGGTATTGCTATTTGAGAAGCATCTGATTTGGGACCTTTCTCCACGATTCTGTTGCTGAGAGAATGAGAGATATGCTTACAAGTATAATACCGAGATGATCAGTATAAAGCAATAGTATCAGAAAGTTGTGGGTCCATCGGAGACTTGCAAGGTCGTAGTTAAAAAGAAACATAGAGAAATATTTCATTGATATGTAAAACTCTGCATGGATAAACATAGTTCAGGTTTTGCTGTAATAGGATTACAATGCAGAGAAAACCAAATAAACAGCCAGAAATCATTTCACTTTGTTTATTTTTCTGTGTACATTAAAAAAAAAAAGGTTAGGTTGTCTAAACTCTGAATTGGCACATGTATTTTTTTTACAATTAATTGCTGGTAAGTGCAAGTGCTACTGGGAAGCCAGGAGTAAAAACATGTATGAGGGAACAGTTTCATTGGAACACCAGGCTAAGTGATTTGTTTGATGTCTATTGGGAATACTTTCAGTGGAACACCAGGCTAAGGGATTTGTTTGATGTCTATTTGGAATACTTTCAGTGGAACACCAGGCTAAGTGATTTGTTTGATGTCTATTGGGAATACTTTCAGTGGAACACCAGGCTAATGGATTTGTTTGATGTCTATTGGGAATACTTTCAGTGGAACACTAGGCTAAGGGATTTGTTTGATGTCTATTGGGAATACTTTCAGTGGAACACCAGGTTAAGTGATTTGTTTGATGTCTATTGGGAATACTTTCAGTGGAACACCAGGCTAAGGGATTTGTTTGATGTCTATTGGGAATACTTACAGTGGAACACCAGGCTAAGGGATTTGTTTGATGTCTATTGGGAATACTTTCAGTGGAACACCAGGCTAAGGGATTTGTTTGATGCCTATTGTCATGCTTAGTTAACTAAGTAGTTGAACCTAGCCAAGATGGGAATGTGAGACTCAGGCTCATTGAAGGAAGGGAAATGGGAGGAGTAACTTGGCCCAGAACTGAAACTTACACAACTGCTCTTTTTATGAAGTCTTTTTTTATCTCAGTTATTAGTTGACACTTTTGCAAACTTCTTTCATAGAATGTGTAGAACATCAGCAGGAAAAACATTTGTTAAGTTTCAGTGCAGACAGCTCAAAGATACTTGATCTGCAGACTCTAAAACTTAGCAGTTTTTTTCAGGTATTCCATTCTAAGTGAATGGAAGTATAGTCTGAAAACATGGATGACTTCATCTCACAATCTGTGCTCTCACAGTGCATTATGGCACATACTTAGCTTTTCAAAGGGAAAATATCTGATTAGGATGCCTACCCCCAAGTCAGTATTCAAGGATTAATAAAAAAAATAAAGCTGGAAATAATTTCTTAATTTGCTACATGTAGCTTTGAGAAGTGTAGTAATTCACGAGAATATAAAACATGTTTTTTCATCTTTTGCATGGTAGTGACCCTTTAAGTTTTCCATTTTTGTTTTGTCTATTAACCTCTTAACTATAAAAACTTCAGCAAGACAAACAAAACTGACGGAAAACACAAAGGCAAGAGAATAAGCACCAGACCAAGTTTTAATGTTAGTGCTTTCGTCCAATAGCATCAATGAATTTCCTCAGACAATCATAACTCAGTTCAAACAGACTCATATATAATTAATTAATCAAATAAACATGATGTAAACCACTCCTTAATACAATTTGAAGACACAATAAAAAGTCTCTAACAACATTCAATACTAATATATAAAACAACAGTAAAATGCACAACATCAAAAGCACCATCATACACTTGTTTACCAAATATGTGCAAAAAAGATTTCTTTTATATTTATATATATATATATATATATATATATATATATATATATATATATATATATATAGGAGCCCTTCATTTGTTTGAACTTTCAAATGTTCAAAACTCATATGGCAGACACCATATCAGCGAACATTTGAAAGGCTAACAAATTATAGCGGAGATCCCGCTACAGTGCAGGACTGGGAGATTCCACTTTCCTGCACTGTATTGCAATCTCGGAGTGAGAATATTTAAGTAGCAGGGGTTGTGGGGGGTGCAGAGGGGCTTGCCCCCCTGCATAACCAGTTTTACTGTGTTTACAGGTAGGTAAATGGTGCTATTTCAGGATGGTCTTTCGGAATGTCGATTATATGGTGTCGGTCATATGAAAGTCGGCATTCTAAACGCTAAACGGTCGACATTCTGAAGTAGACCTATATATATATATATATATATATATATATATATATATATATATATATATATATATATATATATATAAATATATATATATATATATATATATATATGGGATCCGGACACATGCTCGACTAGCATATGTCCGAATCACAAAACATCGAACACACATACACAAAAGCGCTTAACATCGAAAAGTGCTTCCGTGTATGTGTGCCTGTTTAGTAGATCAGACTACAGTGCGGGTATGGGAAAATTCCCTTTTCCCCACTGCAGTGCGATCTTGGAATGAGAATATTAAAGTAGGGGGTGTGTGGGGGGTGCAGGGGGGAAAAGCCCCCCCTGCAGAAACATAGATTTTTTTTTTTTAACTACACATACACGGAAGTGCTTTTCAGTGTTAAGCGCTTTCGTGTATGTGTGTTCAATGTTTTGTGATTCGGACACATGCTAGTCGAGCATGTGTCCTAGAACCATATATATATATATATATATATATATATATATATATATATATATATATATATGTGTGTGTGTGTGTGTGTGTGTGTGTGTGTGTGTGTGTGTGTGTGTGTGTGTGTGTGCACAATAAATTCCCTTTGGTATATGTAAAAACCAATGAAATCCAACTCACTACCTATCCAAAGATATAAGTTTCAATACACGTTTGATAGAATAAGCATCATTTAAGCCGGGGGGGGTATGGGCATTTAGTTTCAGCTGCCAAAGCAGGTCTCTTTTTTCCAATTTTAAAGCTCATGGCCCCCCTCTGATGTCTTCACAAACTTGGTCAAGAACAAAAAATGAAAACTCGTGATTGGGGTATGCACTTATATGCCTAGCTAGAGCATTATTCATGTTTAACTTGTTAACACTATAAATATGCTCATAGGTACGCTGTTTGAAATGCCTTTCTGTTTTGCTGACATAGAAAGCCAGGCAAACCCGGCATTTCACAGGGTAAATAACCCCCTTTCAAATTACAATTAAACTTGCCTCTTACATAATACGCAGTGTCATTAACCATAAACTCATTAGTTACTTTAACATATTTTCAAAAATGGCATCATCCACATTTGGACATGCCAAAATTGTTCATCAGTTGCTTGGTGCCCCTCTGTAATACACATTTGAGATTGGGACCTCTTCTGAAAAAGAGTTTTGGTTTATCATCAACCTTATTGCTGATATAAGTAATATCTTTAATGAGTGCCCAATTCTTATACAAGATATCCCTCATCATGTCCACATTCACTGAATAGGTTGTAATAAAACCCACATTATAAGTGGGGGTACATACATCAATCCTGTTGCTGCCAGGGGTAATTTCACAACTACTAAAGCTGGCAGTGATAGTAGTTATGTTCTTCACATTAAAGGCAACATTCTCCAAAATTGGTTCCACATTTAGTAATGGTTTATATAAGCCCAATTCTCTTTTCATAAGAACTTCATCAGCTAGTTGGTCAATCAACTGACTAGGATACATTCTTTTTAAGAACATATTTTTAAGGAGACTGCACTCAGCTTTAAAATCATCATCCAGGGATATCATTCCGGCTGCCCTCACAAGCTGGCCCTTAATAACAGCCTTTTTTTTATGGTATGGGTGGGAGCTATCATAGTGCAAGAAAGCATTGGAATATGTAGGCTTACAAAAAATCTTAGCCAAATACCTACTATTAATGGCATCTTTGGAGAGCTTAACATCTAAGTAGGCTATACAATCTGCTTTAAATTCATATGTGAATTGTAAAAAAGTAGTGAAACGTATGATATGCTCAAAAAAGTGACCACAGATTTCAAGTCACCCCTCCAGGTGATAAAAATATCATCCAGGTATTGAGTATACCACCTAACACCATTCTTAAATATCTCATCCTTAAACAGGAAAGTCCTTTCCCAAAATGCCATAGCGCAATTTGCAAAACTCCCACTAGGAGAGCCCATCGCCATACCAGTTTTTTGCAAATAAAATTCCTTGTTAAACATAAAAAAATGTTGGTTAAGACAATTTGCAGTAAACACTCAATCAAATTAATTTCTTCTAGTTGGTTTGTTCGGTTTTAAATTGGTTATTATAGAACATAGCGTCACTCGCTGCAATCTAAATCAGTCATGCTCCTATCTACTTGCGAACCGGAGTGGTTTTTACTATAGATTTTCTTACAGCCTACTGAGAGCATCTATTAGGATGGAGCAGTTATTTTAATGTTAATTATGGACCATAGCGTTACTCGCTATGTCCTAAACCAGTCGCGCTGCTATCTTGTGCACCGATATTAGGATAACACTGTAATATATTAAATACGTTATAGAGGGGTTATTTAAGTATTAATTATAGACCATAGAGCTACTCGCTGTGACCTAAACTAGTCGCGCTCCTATCTTGTGCTCCGATATAAGGATATCACTATAATTACAGTAATTAAGTTACAGATTATTTTTCTCCTCTGCAGCTACTCTACTTGCTATCCGGAAAGGTTTTTATTGCTTATAGCCAACTTTATAGTGCTCAGGCTCTGAGCACTGTACTCTTTCACCTAATTTAACCTTTGGTTATTTTTTCTAGGCACATAAATGTGTTTTTTTTTCCAATCTGAGCTAATATTATTTAACCTGCTTGCTGCAATTGCTCACACAATTTAAATTGGTAGCTGTGTTCTGAAAAGCGCTTCCTGGTCTATGTGATGTGAAACACATTTGCGGACAATACTGCTGTTTTAGCACATGTATCATCTTAATTTAGATTGTCTGATGTTAAATGTACTTGATTACATTATTGCTGTGCTAGCCTGTACAAATTACCTAGCTATAAACCACCATATGCTTTTTCTGAAGTGAAGGCTAACTATTCTAGCTAACTGTTTGGGAAAAGGTTTTAGATTAATTTTGGGGCTGTATGTGCAGTAGTCCACAGAAGATGTTCTACTGAATATAACATTATTTCATATATACGAAGGTTGTACAAGCTGTAAACCTGTTGGGTTCATTTTTTTTTACTTTTAACTAATCCTTTTATAAGAATTAGGAATTACTTGAATGTAACTATAAATGTTTCTTCTTTTTCCCTATGAGCCACACAATCAGATGTTTAGGAGTCTAAATGCTGCCTACCTGCGCTTAAACTGTACTGTGTCTTACACTCCACTCATGTACTGACTTGCACTCCTTTCCTCACCATTTCACCTCCCACTTCTGCATAGACTTTAACCTAGTTGCCATCTTATAATCTTACATCTTTCTGTCTCTTTTTCAGCATTTAAGCCTTGTGCTTGAATTACAGGCTGTCCCCTATCAGCAACCTAGCAAGGTAAAGAAATCCAAACAGAACAGGAGGGAATACCCAATCGGAAAGCCCTTACGTGAACTACCTAGTCTCTCCTTGCTCAGCCTGACAGTGTAGGTGACAACCTACAGTTATTTTAAGTAATTGTGAGTGCTTTAAAGTAGTACTAATTGTAAGGGCCAGCACAACTGCGGACCTACCCCTTAGGCCATCTATTAATATCTTACTTTTTCCTCCTTTACCTCCTATACTAGTGAATTTAATGTAATTCCTATATATACCACTAGAGGGCAGCAGAACTCAAGGCATGTAAAGCTGTTTCTTACTGCCAGCCATACTCCTCTAGCCCTGCGGACTAGCCTTTCTCAGTTATCCCTGTTAGTACTCTTACTTCAAGTAATTACCCCCCACCCCATGAATGATTTTAAAAGGAATTAACTTTGTCAGCCTTAAATATAAATAAACCAGACAGCTTATTCTACTATCACTTACTAGTCCTGTTATAGAACTCCTTAAATAACTCTTTAAACAACCTTACTTTTCCTGCTATAGAACTCTTTAATATTACCTTTTTCCCTACACATCTCTACTAAAAGCTCACCCTCTTATGTCTTATGTTAAGTAAATAAACAAAGTGCCTCTTACCTACTCAAAGCTTGTAGAACAAAGTCTCACTGTATAACTGATTGCCTCTCAGCCTCTCTCAGCTGTGACCCGCTCTGTGGGTTCACTCCGCTCCCCTACCCTAACCCCAATTCTGACCCACCCCCAGTGGTCCTAAACTTATACTTCTTCAACCACACCTTCTCTCCCATCCAACCAATCCCATTCACCATCCTTTTCACAAAATTAACCACACCCATACATTTTTTTCTATCAGTGACAATAAGCCAATACTTATACTACTTTACCATATCCCTTTCCTTCTAGCTAATAAGTATTAGTTCCCTTCTCTCAACGCTCTCCTTATCCAATACCACCTTTTTTAATTTCAGACTTAACTTCTATATATAATTTCTACAAGATACTTTTAGTAGTAAAAACTAAAATAACCAAATCAATACTCATAGCTTTAATTTCAATTGCCCTCACCTCTACCTATCTCATCACCTCCTTTGAAAAACAGTACTATTACCATTTTAACTGCTCTCTAAAACAAACAGCAATACATACTCCCTAATAGTCAGACTAATATCACTTCCATTCCCACCTATCTACTACCTAAATACCATAGACTCTCCCACATTAAATACAATAAACCCACAGTAAAGAAAGTAAAATATCAAACCAACTTTATAAATACTTCTGCAATTAAACTAAATAATCCCTCCTTAAAAGACAGTGACATCCACCCTAACCCTGGCCCTACCAATCCTGCTACCCTAATAACTAACCCTGGCCCTACCAATCCTGCTACCTTAATAACCCACCCTAAACTCCCTAACTCTTTTCTAATAGGACACCTAAATATCTGCAGTATTAATAACAAAGTAGCCCATCTCCACGCCCTTCTAGATATTCACTGCTTTGACATCATCTGCCTGACAGAAACATGGTTAAAACCAGAGACCAAAGACAATGAAATCATTCCCCAAGGATATAATATATTAAGACAAGACTGAATAAAAAGCAAGGGTGGGGGAGTAGCAGTTCTATTCAAAGATGGACTTCAAATCTCCGCTTTACCATACAACCCACCTCAGCATAGTAAGGCAGAAGTCCTTATCACCAGATTTCAAATTAACCAAAATAAATGTTTATATATCATCTGTATCTACCTACCGCCCGATAATAATATCAGTACTATAGAGGATATTCTAAGCTGGGTCCTCAACTTACCCCCAAGAAACAATAATACTTGGTGATTTTAATGCTGACTGGAAAGTTGTTAACGCTGATAATCCTACCTCCCATATCAACCTTCATGGCTTTAGTCAAACTATCACCTCCACAACTAGAATCAATAAACCAAACAAGAAAGAGAGCACCTTAGACTGGATGCTTAAAAATAAACAGAAAGAAGCTTACAAGGTAGGAACTCTGCCAGACGATGTAAGCAATCATATTTTGACCTACATCCTAAGGCAAAAAAATTATATCTCTAACCCCCCCACATATAGGATTGCACGTACCAACAAACACTTTAACCCAGTATTATTCCAAAATGAACTTAGTGCCTGTGACTGGAACCCTTTAAAAACTCTACCACTTGAAGAAGCTGTTAAATAACTACACTCTAAATTCTTATCTATCCTTGATAAGCATGCACCCAAACGGTCCATTAGAATGAAGTCCAAACCAGTCCCCTGGCTTTCTAAAAAAAACAGACAGAAAATTTTACTTAGGAACAAGTCTTGGGCTAAATGGAGAGCTAACAAAAATATCTCAGATCAACAAATTTTTAGGCAGTTGAGAAATAGTACAAAAAAGGCAATGCTTACAGACAAAAATAACTACTACTGTAAACTACAGCAAAATCACTAAAACAATCCCCAGAAGTTCTGGTGTAGTATAAATAAACTCCTGTTCCCAGGCCACTCGTGTACACCTACCCCATTTCAGGCCGAACCAAATACCCCCCACCAAACTGCCAATACCTTCAATACCTTCTTCACAGAGACCATACAATCACTAGCCAGTCAACTAATCCCAGACAACTCAAGCCTTCCCACCACCATACCTGGCACTCTACCAACATTCCATCCCATCTCAACCACTCTCATCTACAAATTCATCCAAAAACTTAAACCTTGTACTCCTTCTGCTGACCAGCTACCATCTGAATACCTGCAAAAAGCAGCCAAAGTAATTTCCTATCCCATATCGATCCTCATAAATAGAAACATTAAGGAAGGAATCATTCCAGACATCTGGAAAATCTCCCATATTATCCCCTTACACAAAGGGGGTACCTCAAATGATTACTCTAACTACCGGCCAATAGCTCTTTTATCACCCTTAGCAAAAATTATGGAAAAATGCATTTACCAACAACTATTAAACCATTTATCTCAACATAACATAATAGCAAACTGTCAGCATGGCTTTAGGCTATCCCATAGCACCACAACTGCCCCATTATCCTTTACAGAAGCCATCAATAGAAATTGTAATAAAAACAACCTCTCATCTGCACTCTTTATTGACCTCTCAAAAGCTTTTGACATGGTAAACTATGTCCTTCTTATCAACATTCTTGAATCCCTTTCCCTTGATTGTCTGGCAGTTAAATGGTTCAAGTCCTACCTTACCAACAGGCAGCAGGCAGTTCTCTGGCAAAATAATATATCATCCATTCTGCCAGTCACCCTCGAAGTCCCTCAGGGCTCTATTCTAGGTCCACTTCTTTTCTGTTTATCAATGACCTCCATGTAGCTATTCCACAAGCCACCTGCATTCAGTATGCAGATGATTCTACACTAGTATGCTCAGCAAACTCCCCATCAGATCTATATTCTCTAACTCAGAAAGTATTTAACATAGTTGAAACATGGTTCACAAAATGTTGCCTCCTTCTCAATGCTAAAAAAAACTAAGCTCCTTCTCTTTATACCCACCAGCAAGTCCTCCCTCATAGATTTCTCTGTCATTTCCAATAATGGCACAATTATATTCCCGACTCTACCGCTAAATTGTTAGGAATTACTATTAACAATAACCTTACATTTGACAGCCACATAAATAACACCATAAAAACTGTCAACAGAAAAATAGACTCCTTATATAGAATTAAACCTTTCCTAACTCCAATAGCCAGAACTAAGATTGCACACTCCCATTTAATTTCAACTCTTCTGTACGCCTCACCCATAAATACTAACCTAAAGAAAAATAATCTTATTAAACTAACTAATTCCTATAATAACATCGCCATATTTGCCACTGGCAATCCCTTTATAACTCACCACTGTCTAAATCTAATGCGGCTAGGCTGGCTTGAACTTCAAAACCATCTGAAAGTCTCCCAACTCACCATTGCCCACAAGATATTTTATCAACTTAACAGCACTCCTATGCTCTCCAATCTCATAATCCCCTACAAAAATCTAAATTCTCTATGCTCTTCCAGCAAACTTCTTGCTAGCATAAGCAAGTCTAACAACATGGCTGGAGTTTCTCTGTTTTCCAACTCTGTGGGAAGAAACTGGGACCTACTGCCTAATGAACTAACTTTACTTTCTTCACTGCCTCTCTTTAAACAACCTCAAAAGACACCTCAAAACACACTGGTTACGCCCCTGCAGCAACCCTGATTAACCTTCTGCTTCACTACTGATATTTCCTCCTCTTGAACCATAACTTTAATTCACACTCCTTGGAAGCAGGACTGTAACTGCTGAACATAATTCATCATACTGGTGTAATCTATCCTATTTGATGCTCTGAAAGTCTCTATCCTGTTTGATGCTCTCACAGTCCACATGAATCATACTGTATAATAAATTATCCTGTACATAATGTCACCTTTACTATTGTAAATACCTACTTTATTTTATTATTACTTCCTGTATTTTTAGTATTCTTATTACTTCCTGTATTTTTAGTAATCTTTTTTATTGAAATCCTTTCATTTACTATGTAATAATATTGATTTTTAATTTTTAATTTCAATTTTTATTTGTTACTACTGGAGCTTTTCTCCCCGGGCCTCTACTGAAAATGGAAATATATCCAGTTGGACTAGCCCGGTTAACAAATGTAAAATCAAAAATAAATAAATAAATAAAAATTATTGTCAACCCCTTTATCAAACAAAAATCCCGACCCAACTCAAACTAGCATCTTGTGGAATGACTCTGTATAGGTCCTTCACATTTATGGTAAGAAAATTAAACTGAGGATCAAACTTTAAATCATTCATCGACTGGAAAAATGCCCAAGAATCACAACAAATTTGTCTCATTTTCCAAATATTTTTTCAGTTTAAAGTCCACCACTTTAGCACACCCATAAGTGATGGACCTCCTCCCATCCACAATAGGTTGAAAAGGTGGATTTATTAAATCCTTGTGGATTTTAGGTAAGCCAAAAATCACTGGTACAACAGGAGCTATGATATTTATATAATTAAAAGTATTGATGTCAATGCTAGCTTCAATGAGCAAATCATTAATCAAAACCTTGATGCGTTGAGAAGCACCATTTAGAACATTCTTAGAAACTCTTTCATAAGCTCCCTCGGTCAGAATATGTTGCATCCTATTACTATAATCCATTTCATTCATGAAAATGAGACCCCTGCCTTTATCAAGCTTAATAACCCTTACACCAAATCTTTTTAAATCCTGTAAAACTGATTTCTCTTGCTTTGTAACATTAAATTTCTCAAGCGACCGGTAAGGTTTGCTGAGTAAGCACCTAATATCAATTTCACAAACTTGCTCGAATAACAAAAGTGTCGTATGCAAAGGAGGATTGAAAACACTAGCAGTTTTAAAGTCATTAGCAAGTTCATGTTGGTTACCCAACGATAAGTTTAAATTTACCTTTTGAATAAATGTTTTTTTAAGTCCAGGGGAGTTTGGTGAACTTTCGCAGAAGTGAGGCTTCCTATTACAAGTTTGAAGTAGTGAACGTTCGTTCCTGTATTAGGAGTCCATATATATATATATATATATATATATATATATATATATATATATATATATATGTGTATATATAAGAAATCTTTTTTGCACATATTTGGTAAACAAGTGTATGATGGTGCATTTGATATTGTGCATTTTACTGTTGTTTTATATAATAGTATTGAATGTTGTTAGAGACTTTTTATTGTGTGTTTAAATTGTATTAAGGGGTGGTTTACATCATGTTTATTTGATTAATTAATTGTATATAGGTCTGTTTGAATTGAGTTATGATTGTCTGAGGAAGTTCATTGATGCTAGTGGACGAAAGCGCTAACATTAAAACTTGGTCTGGAGCTTATTCTCTTGCCTTTGTGTTTTCTATCAACCTCTTAACTGTCTTAGTACTATTACTTTTTCCATGCATGCTTCCATGGCTTCCAAAATACCATCCTATAGAAAACTCTACAACTTCTTATCAGTTTCTATTTGTTCACATCTTAAAACAAGCTCCATTCTACATCACACCCCATCCATTGTCAATCCCATTAAAATCAGTTTTTGTTTCCAACATTCTTCTGTGCTGACACCTTGAATATTATATAGTGATTCATACATTGACATGACCCCTCCTTCCATCATTTCAACAGCAGGAAAAAAAAAAAATTCCTAACAAACTTATACCATGTTCTGTTACTACAGCTGCATCTGGTTACTCAGTTTATATCATGTTATTATACTTCCTTTCCTCTTCTGCCATTAAAAATATTATTTTTGTAACTTTTACACCATATACGTGTGCATACTAGTTTGAATCTTTCAAACGTCTCCCCATACATTTCTTTAATATACGTGTGCATACTAGTTTGAATCTTTCAAACGTCTCCCCATACATTTCTTTAATATGATTTTCCTCTCAGCACTGAGATCTAACCTATCAGCATATAACCCTTATTTTCCTTCTAAGCACTCTCCCATTGTCCCACATAATCACACCCCTTCTATGTACACCACATCCACCACTGGACATTATATAGAAATGTATATTAGAATGGTAGTTAAGGGACCAACTAGCCCATCAATTCTACCAACGTCTAAAATTTCTGCATAAGATGCACATGCTACTTAACTAATAAATGATTTCTTTGCATTGCAAATGAGATAAGGACTAATTTAGATCTGTCCCCTGTACATTTTAAGTTAAAGTCACTGTTACAATTCTTTAATAACCTTTTTCTGCCTAAGGAACTGGTAACACCTAGAAAGAAAGTAGTACTTTTTCCCAGTCCTTAAAAAGCTTCACTTAACTCTTCAACCCTTTTAGCAACTATTACACTAGCCCATTCTAAATAATTTGTTCTAACACAAAGAGCACAGTCCAAAAATAAATGCTCCAAGTTGGGTACCTAATTTTTGAGACTGGAGACTAGTGGCAGATGCAGATAAACTTTTGGGTAACCAGTTAGGATGATTTAAAATGAACATTTGTAATACTTTGTTACCCTCACTTGTATATAATTTATTTTTGCTTTCGACAATCATTTGTATTTCCCATTTACTGCTTAACTAATTTCTGACTCTGCTCTATATTACCATCTATTTGTTATGTTGTTGTAAACTTCAAATGTAATTGCTGTCTTACAAATATACATTGCTAAAAATCTATCATGACTTGTTCTTGTTAGAATCTATTTCAAATGGTACTTTTTTTTTGGAGCTTTTCTCCTCGGGTCTCTATGAAAATGGGCTTCTTGCTCAGTTGGACTAACCCAGTTAACAAATGACAAATAAATAAAAATAAATAAATAAATAAATGAGCATAAGGAAATATATCATGGAGAAGGTGACGGGACTCTGAAATGCACCACAGTGGAAGACTGTAAGTTAGCAAAGTTGTAGTTCAGTGATATCTGGCGCAGAAGGATGATGAGATAAGGCAGAAGTAGTGGCTTGTGGTACATAGGATGATGAGTTAAGGCAAAAGTAGTGGCATATGGCACAGAAGGATGATGATATAAAGCAGAAGTAGTGGCAACTGCAGAGGGGCAGTATAATAGACTGGATATATCAAGAGTCTTTTTGTTTAATTATCACATAGGTATACTAACTTTTCTAGATAGGAATCACTTAGTTATAAAGGCATATATTTCCTGGCTACATTTTATATATGCAGCTCAAAAAATGTCAACCTCATGCTGGGGCAGTAATCAATGAATAAATAAAAATGCACTATACTGTCTGGTGAAACTTCTAATCATAAATCAAGAGTTACCTTTGTTTGTCAGAATTACAAAGGGTCTACATTTATTTATAATTCTCTTTCTTTCCTGGATATTTTAACTGTAGTTATACTTGTGTTATATATGCAACAGGCTACATTTCTTGTAGGTAAAACAAAAAAGACCACGTAAAAAGAATTTATGAGCTCAGTTATGCTATTGCTTTTCAAGAATTCCACTACTTGTTTAAATTTAAAATTTTGTTTAATGTTTTAGATTGGCGTACTTTAAATTTAAGGGATGGTGAACTGATTAATCTCTTGGAGATTAAAGAGTGCATATGGCAAGTCATTTTAGATGGCAGTGTTTTCCCTGCTTTGAATGACTATTTGAATTTCAAGGCAGTGTGTTAAAGAAACCCCCATTAAAACACAAATGACTGGTTTATTTGATTTGTTGAAGGTGTTTTAGGAGGTGGGTCTTGATTATACTTAAAGAGTTGGCATAAGAATTTCTTCGCTAATGAAGTGTGTTTATGTTTGTTGATAGAAAAGTGCTTACAAGTAATATTTCATTATTTTAATAGAGTTTTGAGTTCTTTTTTATGCATTAGGATGGTGCATTTTTTATACATGCAGCTGCTTTTCATCTGCAGGTTTGTACAAACATGTTCAGTCTTGGTCTTCATACAACAATCACTAGTGTTAGGTCTAAAATGTACCTGAGACACAACTTTAGGTTGTTCCTAAAATTATATTTTCTGCTGCTCTTCACCATAGAATAGACAGAGCTCTGTGAAAAACTGCAAAGGCCTGGAAACGGGAAACCCGTGTGGGGCTATCCCCCAATCAAGAGCTGTAAACTATAGCATGGATGATTCTCTTCCAGTTAGCAACTGAACGTCTGAGTAAATCCTGAAGAACCAACAGGAAATTGCCCTGACTTCTGATAAATTTGAAATAATCTGAAAAAATAAAAACTAAAGACATAAGAAAAACTGGATTCAAGTATTTTTTAAGGCTTTGCATATTTTCAAATTCAGTATGGTTTATATTGCATTTACCCAGAAACGGATAACCAGTTCTGCACCCACATGTTAGCTGATGTGACAGATGTGCTTCCTATTTTCCCTGACTGCAGCTTCACTTTATAATTCCAGTGTATCAGCTGTCTGGGACATTATCGAAAGGAAAGCATCATCACACTTAAGAAAATAAAAAGAAAATGCAGAAAGGGGCACAGTCTCAGTGCCTATTGCTTTGTACAGATCTGTTTGGACTGTAGGACATTCTCAATCTGTCATAGTAAACAAAATAAAACTCTAAAGTATGCTGCAGACAGAAAACAAAACAAACAAAAAAAAAGAAAGTTTAAGGTATTATGGACTAGCTTAGCCTTTTGCAAAATAATAAGCATTATTCATTATCATTATTATCTTCATCATTATCACCATCATCATCATGTTCTATGCTGTTTGTTCCAGTGACAGTTAAAATGGCAGCAAGCTAAACAGACATCTCGATCCCCAGCAAGTCTCCAACTCAGCATGTGGGGTCCTCAGGTTGTGACGCAGAAGCTGAGCAATATAATCCCATCAATGTGTTCTTGAACTGTTCTGGGGTCTTCTTCCACTGGATTGTTTCTGGTATACCTTCAAGAGGTACTGGGGACATCATCACAAGGTGTGAAAACCATCTCAACTAATTCAGGTCAACATGGAAGAGCAGTGGCTCAACCTTGAAGTTCTGGACTGCCAAATGTTTCACTTTGTCTTGAAGAGTGAGCCTAGACACCCTGTGAAGGAACCTCTTTTTTGCTGTATGTATACATGACCTCATTATTTCAGTTACTGCACAAATCTCTTGACCACAGCTGAGAATGGGGACATAGATGAGAGTCTCATCCTATGACTGAGTTCTGCTTGCCCACCACAGTCCTGTATAATACCTGCAGTATTGCCTCTACTGCACCTGTCCAGTGATCAGTGTCCCATTCCCTTTAACCTCACTCTTGAACAAGACCCCAAGGCAATCCTATGATAGCTGCACCCCTCTCAGTCAAGAGAAACCAGTCAACTCTTTCCAGAGACAGAACTGTGACTTTGGAGTTAGGGATGCTTATTACACATTGCAGTTACTTCATACTCTGCAGTGAATCACTGCTGTGTACATACCAGAGATCACTGTCACATGAAGATCTTTCTGAAACATCATCTGAAGGCAGGAAAGATATCTCTCACATCCAGAGGACTGGATACTCATCAGCCCTTGGACATGCCTTGATATCTTTTCCTTGAAAATCACAGACCAGTTGGATACATGACACACTCTTAGCAGAGTCATATGTTCACCCTAAATATATTTGAATTAATAGTGGGAATCTGGACACAAATCTCCCCCATCATAGAGGGACTGAATAGCTCACAGCCTGGTTCTGGGACCCCATGCTGAGACATTCTGGGGTACATGACCACATGCCTTCTCCTAGTTCACAAAATCCTTTTAGACAGTGCTGTCAAACTCCCAAAATGCTGCTAATATCTGAGCAAGAGCAAAGTGTTGATACACAGTTTTATGGGCATGACGACTTCTGACTCACAAGTTTATCTATTGGAGGAAGTCTCCTTTCTACCATCCTGGCATATGTTTTCTCGGGGAAGCAAAATAACTACAATCCCTCTCTAGCTGGAACACATGCTCCCGTGTCCTTTTTTTAAAAATGGAAACACCTGACTCAGTTTTGCAGTCCAGAAGTTTGATTCCCATTTTCCATGCAACAATGTAAAATACACATTAACTCATTCCCTTCAAAGGAGCTCTGGAGGTTTGCACCATAACTTCCAAGTGTCGGAGCCTAAGCTTTTTGACAGATTCAAATTATGTCCTCACATTTCAAACAAATATTCATATTTCTGGAACCATAGGTTTTACTAAATAAGTGTAAATGACAAACTCTTCAGCACAAACTGTTTTTACAGTGGTAGTATTTTTTTAGGTTCTAGGTTTTAAAGTGTATTTTATAAGTCAAAGGAAACATAGTAGCTATTAAATTTGTAATATTTTGCTAGCAAGTTACAATATGTCAACAACCACTGAAGTTACACATTTGCTGTTAGTAGCAGTTTGTTTATTTGGCTTAGAGCTTTCACATGAGGCTAAAAAGGTCTATCTGTGATACTTAGTTGGTGTGATATTTAGAAACACATGAAAGCTATGACAATATAAATAAATATTATACGAAAGGCAGTTAATATCTCTACCTGCACTAGACAGAGGTGAAATATCAACACAGTTGTGTTTGTCATTGTGCAAGATTTAAGGTGAAATATTTTAGTATTTTGCATGTAGCATGGTTTTAAAATTATTAATGCGAATATGAACAAGTAATATTTGACTCCTGGAGGCATCAGTAGGATGTAACTGCAGAAGCACCTACAGGCGTCACCTGCCTGTAATGAGTTTGACATCCAGTGTCCAGAAAATTCAGCATTTGTGACCAGATCTCATCCACTCTTACAGCACTGCCACATAGAAACTGTACAATCGCCACAGTGATCTGTTGAAATGGATCCACCTACTCCACCTGCTTGTGATGGATTCATTACAAAATGCCAAATAGGAACCCCGAAAGCATTAGAGATGTTGAAACTAATGTCTGAAATACAGAAGGGCAACAAAGAGTTAACTGAAAGTGTTTTTCTGTTCTGGGGTCCACAGTTCAAGCTCAAAGTTTGCATCTGCAGTGGTTTCACCAAGTAATCCAGTCTTCTCTCACATCCTAAAGTCATGTCAGTGGATCAGCAGCTACACTAAATTGTCTGTATGTGTTTTGTATTACCCTTGTGGCCAGGGTCGTAGCCGAAAAGGGTCTAAGAAAGGATGATTCATTTATAAAGGAAACAAATAAATACATTAAGTAACACAGAAACTAAAATAGTTAATTAAGCAATCTAAATGTAATCATATTACTCAATATGTAGAAAAGAAGAAGAAGAAGCTAGGCCGAGATACTGCTGCTGTGGGTTGTAAAGTTTTAGCCACCTGTTCTTTCATTAGAACACTCAAGTTTTATCTTTACAGTGTAACTCAGTGCTTGCGGGTAAGTATTGCGCAATCCATACCCACAACCACATTAATTATTCCTTAAATAAACACTGGCTGTGATGATTGTCAGATAACTGCATGTATTTTAGCATAATACTTCCTGTATGTAATACATTTCACTGTTTATTGTTAGCTTTCATTATCTTTAGCCTTTTGTTTAGATAGATCTTTGAGGAAATACCAAAGATAGTAGCTGAAAGTCCAAGGAATAGACACCCTCATCTGGTGTTTGGGGTGCACTCATTGCCTGAAGGATAGTTGTTGAAACGCTGTTATGTAACATAAGTGATACTGTGTGACACTTCCCAGTAAATGTGCCCCAGTTTTAGCATGCTGTAGTCTTTGGTGATTAACTAACAACAAAACTCCTAGTAGAGTAAGATGGACTGTAAGGTGAGTTACACAGCCATTGTCCTGACAGTGCATCTGACAACAACCATGAGTCCAAGTTAATCACCTACTTACCTAATACCAACATCTAAGATTGTAATGGGGGCATAAAATGCTCCTGGAATGCAAAATTGCTATGACAGGTACTATAACAACTCAGTATGGAAATATTATAAATGGGTCTGAGGAGCAATTCTTTAAACATCTGACAATATTAATGCTGACATTGTGTAAAAAGTATTTAGCATTTCACACCAGTACATCTTTAAAATAGTAACTTGCAATCATGTACATCAAGGTGTTCTATGCTGCTTAAGGGCATATGAAATAGCCTGCATACTGGTTTTAAGAATGTACCCTGTAACTACATCTCTTCCAGCTTTAGGGTATGAAGTCTAAACATGCTGTCGCAAGGTAGTTATCTGTTGATTGCTCTTTGACCAGAGACTCATTACTTAGCCTGTACCCTGCAGAAGGAGGTATTCACATTTTTGGGGAGATAAACAAATATGCAGATGGAGAGAAAGACATCCAATATTCGGAGTCTGTGCATGTCTTCTCAATGTTTTGGTACAGTATACGGAACTAAAAAGCCAATTAATGGAAAGACAGTGGTGGTAGGATACTTTCCATCTTCATTGAGTTGCTATTTGCCCACAAATAGCTTAATAGTTCAGATTTTAGCATCCTTTTAAGCCTCTCTGATTTATCTAGGTTAACCACAATCACTTGCACAATAATCAAGCATATATGTAACAAGATTAAATGATGTCACTATTAGGCCTTGCTGA
>NC_056746.1:1112829220-1112881720 GCF_019279795.1 Protopterus annectens | reverse complement strand
GGCAAATCCAGATCATCAGAAGAATCAGAAAAAACAGAATCTTGATCAGAAGATTCATAATCAACTTCAGTCCTAGGCCTCTTAGAAGGGGGGGGGGTGTTGGCTACTCCTGATTAGAGTTATTAGATCTTCAGCCATTCTTATCATTTGTTTTTTAGGCATAGAGGCCTGAGCATGTGGCCTGGGCATCAGTTTTTTAGGCAAAGATCGAGATTTAGGCCTAAGTAAGGAAGGAGGTGTCAGTTTACTATGCAAGTCCATAGGCCTGAATACACCCTCAGAAGCCAGTGCCTGTACAGTGGCTCCGGATCCATCTAAGGTAGAGACATCCGCAGGTTCCATAGTTGAACCATCTTGCAGCATACCGGACTCCAAATGGTTCTCAGTAGAGGCCTGTGAATCAGAAGTAGCAGGTATCAGGGGCTGCGAAAGCGCCTCACTGAGTACCGGTGAACTGGCGACTGGCTTAAGAGAAGCGTCGTCGGCAGTTTTGGACCTCGGCGGCCTGTCTCTGTCTTCATCTTTGCATTTTTTTCAGAATCCCAGTAGTCAGATGGCTAACCGACGACATTTCTAGATAATTAAACCAAAAACCGAAATATTTAGAGGCGAAAATATATTGACGACGGATAGTGCGCTGATTAAATAAAGCACAAAACCAACAGCAAGGTACGTTGTGGTCAGGGCCTAGGCAAGGAATACAGTACGAATGAAAACCTTTATGAGGTATTTGCTTTCCACAAGTAATGCAGTTATTAACTTTTACTGACATCGGTAAGGAGCAAGAAAAGGTTTCCCCAACGGGATACTTAGCTTTAGTTGAAGACTTCGGTTCTGAAACTTGAAAACGAAAATTTCAGGAGTCAGCCAACCAGAACTTGTGAACTGCTTCTGCTTTGGGCACCGCACAGCAAGAAAGACTAATGTAATGGTGTCGGCTGCATGTTTTATACCCCTGACGACCTGACGTCATGGAAGAATGGACAGCAACCAACACAGGACCCAAGACTTTGTTAATCAGGCCAACTGAGGGCTACCTGCAAGCAGATAACCCAAATGTAATGACTGCAACAGTGAAACATGAAGAACATCACCGTATTTCTGCTGTTCTAGTAGAACTCTTACCCCCAATCAAGATGGAACCTCATTTATGGAATCTATTATTGTCTGATTGTATAATTTTCTTTGTTAGAGTAAGTTCCAAGACTGCTGACTGTGAAAGAGAAGCAAAAAGAAAACAAATACAGTAAATACTATAAAAATACAGCAGGACACAGGGAAGGCCGTAGCTGGCCTGCTGACTATAATAAACTTCACATCTGTTCTCAGCTTTCCTTTAAGTATCATGCCAGATGGAATTTTTTTTCCCACAGACTTCTGCTGTAAATAACAGGACAAAGATGAAATGATAATGCTGAAGCAATTTTTTTTTCATTTGCATGAAAAGGACTTGCAAAAGCATCTGTTTCTTCTCTCCTGTTTCTGATTAATGCAATCCGGTTTTGGTA
This sequence comes from Protopterus annectens, assembly GCF_019279795.1. Classification (NCBI taxonomy): domain Eukaryota; kingdom Metazoa; phylum Chordata; order Ceratodontiformes; family Protopteridae; genus Protopterus; species Protopterus annectens. The sequence continues at coordinate 1,112,880,212 of NC_056746.1, read as the reverse complement.
TGCCGCAAAGCAGGGTCAACACAAGGGCTTTTACACACTGATTTTCTCTAAATGTTGCTCACATAATAATTAGCTGTCAACAAATACTACAATTCCATACAGTATTCTGAGTATCACAAACTCACTTTGGGATATATTAGTCCTTACACTAAGGCAGCAACATTTTAATGAAAATGTTATAATTCTAGTGTTACTGTTAATTATAAGAGACTACATTTATATTTTATTTCAGCAGTAGAAATCTTTCTTCTTATACAGTCATATAAATGGGAGGGTAGGGACCTGTAAGGAATTCAGCTGCAAATATAATAATCTGTTTTGATATTTTATGAAAATCAGATTAGCTGAAACAGAAAAATGAACCAGGCAATACATGTTGTCTCAGCCCACATCTTACATGTTCATAAATTCATAGGCTGCTACATGATAATAGACCAATTAAGCCTTTTGAAGCCTGGCCACTACAGTTCTACAGGTACACTGAAATAGTGAGGGGAACTAGGCCTGGGGTGAAGTTATGTTTCCTATCCATTCATCTAAGTCAAAGTTGAAGACAGTGAAGCATGCACTTTTCTTTACACATAATGGAATATTTTTCCGGAGGAAAAGAATTCTTTGGAAGAGATAGCTGTCATGCCAACAAGTCCTATTTATATTGCAACAATATTGATGTTATATTTGTGTTGCTGCTATGTTTTTGTAATTATGTATAGATCACACAGGAGGCTTGGGTCATTTACAGATTAGATTTGTAGGATAGGCATAGATCACCTTCAAGGAGTCTGTAGGAGAGAGAGAGAGAGAGAGAGAGAGAGAGAGAGAGAGAGAGAGACAGCGAGACAGAGAGAAGAAAAAGCTTTTAGATGCTCTGGGTACAGGGAGTTCATATCTGAGATTGTATTTGTGAAGAACCTCTGAGGATTTTTAAACTTAGTTGGGTGTTTGGACATGTACTCACCAAATGGCACATTGTATTCTAGTGTCGGCCTGATGAGAAATGAGTAAAGGGTAATGATGTTCTATTTAGCCTGAAAGGAGAATCAGTTGGGTAAAGTACAAGACTTTCCAAATGTCAGTGGATAGTTGTGGTTAAAGGAGAGTTTGAATGTGTCTAGGTCTCTAATAACAGTATATAATAAAAGTATTTATTTTGCAGGGGGTATCATTTATGTGGTAGGTGTGCGAGAGTTCATGTTCCCAAATGTGTCATTTATGTGGTAAGTGTGTGAAATTTCCTGTTTCTCAAACCGTATGATGCTACATTTTTGGCACTGACCTTTAGTTTGTAGTCCTGACACCAAGAATTTGTCTAAGATAGGCTGTCTTGGAGGATCCAAGTATCTTCAGAGGAGCTAAAGATAGCTCCAAGCTTCCAACCGTCTAAGAACTTGGTCAGCTAGAAGACTGTTAGATTTTATATCAGAGGAGATAACAAGTGCTAGTGATCCTAAAACAGAGCCCTAGGATCATAGCTCTCCACCTCTTAGCACAAAAAATCTGGACAAAGCCAAAAGCAATAGAGGGACAAAGGCTCAAAACATGGACACATTTTAAATATTGCTTTTATAAACTTAGAAAGTTACTAGAATAAAAGTTCTTGTGTTATTATACATTTTCTGAAGGATATGAATTCTTGAACTCAAATGACTGTCACTATTTACTGAATTTAATCCTCACTGATTTACCACAGAAATCCAGAAAAATCACAAATTTTATGAGGAACAGACCAAAAAATATGAGGCAAAAATCTGTACATTATGCAAAAATCTGTACAATTGACAGGTATGCCTAGGATACTCTGGTGGCAAGTTTCTTGGTGGAGAATTTGCCATTAACTCTAATAAAGAGCCAGCTGGAAATCTAGCTGGTAACAGAGGCGATTTATGTTCTGTTTGACCAGTTTGTGTATGAAGCCAAAATGGGTTATAGTGTCTAAAATCTTGGATACATTGAGGTAAGCTGTGTACATGGTGTTACTGTCATCCAGTACTTCGCTGACTGTTTCAAAGAACTCAAAAAGATTTAACAGGCATGATCTACCTTTTGCAAAGCCAAACTGGTTAGAGTCTAGGGACTGCAGGATCCCATTGTTCCCATTTATAGGGAATATAGTTTCCCTTTGATCCTATTTATAGGGACTGTAGCTTCTCTTTGTTCCTGTTTATAGGGACTGTAGGTTCCCTTTGCTCCTGTTTATGAGACCCATGATGATGTGATCCATCACATTGCAGATAATATTATTGAAGCAATAGGTCTATAGATTTCAGGCTCCATGGTGGGTGTCTCTTGTGGAGGGGAACTACTATAGTTGTTCTCAAGGCTTATTGTTCATATCCAGTACAGATGTTTTGCTGTATTGCTTAAGGAAGAGCTGTGATAGGAGGCATTTCATATTGACCAGAAAATAGCCTAGTATGTTGTGTAAACCAACAGTGCTTGTGTGTTTAGTCTTGGAGAGTGCTTTTAGTATCTGTTCAGAGATAATTACTGAGGGGTAAGGTACTGAATGGATACTCTGTATTAGAAAGTCTGGAGGTGACAGAAGGGAGAAGTTGTAATCAAAGTTATAGTAATATTATCTGTATCTTCAGAGTCTGAGTGGGTGATACCATTAGAGATGAGTTATGAGCAATATTAGGTATTTTTCTGAGCTTCTTTGCATAATGAAATAATGTCATTTGCTTATTCTTTGCTGACATAGCAATTTTTAGTTCTTTTTTAGCTCTGCACTATTTGATTGGATCTATGACAAACCATCGGACGGGCAGATTGTTGAAAGTAATATGATTTAAACCATATGATCGAACATTCAGTCCACTAAAAAAAATCCAAATGAAAACAACACCCATATACAACAGCAAAAATGCTTTTCAGGGGGCAAGCCCCCTGTGCCCCACACCCTCTGTTAACTATTTATACCAACTCTGAGATATGGTTTCGATCATATGAGTTTCAACAATCTGTCCGTTCGATTGTTTGATAGGAATCCATATTTAATCTTGCTTCTGAGCCCTTTGTTAATCTCTTTGAAGTTGATTTTAACACAATATGTTTTTTTTAATGGCCCCAAGCTTTTCCTTTTATTGTAGAGTTTGTTTATAGTTGAGTTCCACCAGAGGGATTTGTTTCTAAACATGGCATTGTAAATGTTTTTATATACAGTAGAATTTGCTCTAAGGTCATTAAAGGGTGGAGGGCTGTCTCATCATCATCACTGAGTGCAAGGAGATTGAACCTTAGAAAAGTCTCTAAAGACAGGTGAGTTTTTTTTTAACAAGAAACATCTTTATTAAATTATCACGTATGATATAGGCAATCATACATTTAGTTTTAGGTGGAATATAAATACATGCCAGTGTAAGCCTCCTCCCTTGTCAGTAGCCCCTTAGTACTACATCTCAACCATTATTACCTTTTTATCCTGTTCTATCACTGTTAGAGCTCCTCTTGTAATTAATATAAATACTCCTCTTTTCCTTTGTCCCAGGTATTCTGCTGAATAACCATCCTGAAAACTTTTCTTTATCAAACTCGCATGTTAATTTCTTTCCAAATGTGTCTCCTGTAGCATAACTATTTGCATTCTACATTTTTTAATAGAGTTCACTATTCTTTCTTTTTTGTATATATCTGTGAGACTGTTAATATTTAAAGATAATATTGAAAGGCTCATTATGTAAAAATTATTATTCCCACCTTTTATTTGTAACAATATTTTGTTAAATATCTAGTTCTAGCTTTTGTGTTACATGCACACACTAATGTTTGGCAGGTTGACCTTTTATACGGTTGTTTCTTGTCATATCCATTTGAGCCTATGTCACATCTTACAAAACTGTTGTTTTATTGAAAGCCCTCAAACAAAAAAGCAAATACACCTTTAATACACCCCCCCAAAAACTATGTACATCTTCAAATATTGAACTTTTACCTTCCTAACAGGAACAATTACCCAGACTTACAGCTTTATGCATAGACTTGGGTTAACCTAAATGGAAGGTTATTCATGCTAAAATGCATGATACAGCCTCTGCTTCTACTAAGTGCTGTCTGGTTTTATCTTATCTTTATTACTCTCCCAGAATGAGAAAACACTTGAATGCTTTCAGAAAACATTATCTCCTAACCATTGAAAGAAAGCCATTAAATGAAAGAAGTATTCTGTTTCTATTCTCTTTATCAGATTGGCTCCATGGAGACATGAGAACCAAATATTTATTTATTTGTTAGAGGAGAACTTTATTATATTCAATGTTTGTTTTTATTTATTTGCTTTCTCTTAAAACCAGTTACTAGATAAAACCAACAGCCTTAATCCAATCATTACTACATTCCTTTTGTATCATACTCTTTTGATCAGACTTTTCTTCTTTTTTTTTACATTGCAGTACCTACATTTCTTAAAACTGAAAAAGGAAAAAGAGAAAAGAAGGGGAAAAAAAACAGGAGCACCTTTTTACTTTAGTATCCCCATTACACTTGAAAAAACTGAGAAAACTTTATAGCATGCAGATATCATTCACTATACAAATATTACTGTTAAGAACAAAAGTTTGTTTTACTTACAGTTAACACTTTCCTTCCTCTTCCTCTTTCCTAAGTGTTCCTCCAAACATTATTGATGCTTTATAACCCCACATTTATTTGTCAATTTATGAGTAGCTGGTTTTATTCCTGTTTATCTCTATCTCCGAAATCAACTATCTGCTTCTGTTTTAATGTACTCTCGGTTCTTCTAGTCAACTCTTGTGCTTTTTTCTGTCTCTCAAGCACTTTCTGTTGAAACACTGGAAAAGTTTCACTGGCACAGTCTCTCTGTGGTCTTTATCACCAGAAGAAAAAGAAGCAGAATCTCCTTCTGTTTCACAGCTCACTTTTTGTTGGACATACTTGTTCTGCATTAAAAAATTATTTTAGCCTTCCAGGAAATAATATTCTGAAGATAGTTAGATACAGCAGTTTGCATCTCATGCTTACTTCTTGACATTCCCTAAAAAGTGGAATACATTTACTGCTTTTCTGTCTGGTGTACAAAGAGTAATCCTTTTCCACAAGCACTCTACTGCCTTCCACTTTTAGTACTTTTAATTCTATTCTTTTTTGAAACATCTCTTCTTGGGCAGTCTCATATTCAGCCACCCTTTTCTTCATTTCGACTTCTGATTTTTGCAGTTTTACCACTTCATCTAAATATCTTCTATTTTATTCAGCGTTTTGTTATTTGAGTTGATATACTCCATCAGTGTTTCATTTATTTTAATCAGCTCTGAGTACATTTGACTTATTTTTTTCCCTTTATGTTATTGGAAGTCATGTCTTGCACCTAAGCTGCAGTGTGCACTGCTTTTTGCTAAACAGCTGCAGAAGTCTTCCCAGTCAGCGTTTTTTTCCTCACCTTTTGTGATTGATTTTCTCTCAGGTTCTCTGAATTTCTTTTTTACTGGGATCCAAGCAGTGCTCTTACTAGCCAGTTACTGAAAATTACCCCCCCCCCAAAAAAAAAAAAAAATGAGTTCACTGGCTTTCACTTCTGAGTTTCTGTTTTCACACTAGGAGAGCTGAAATTAAGCTGTTACTCAATGGGCAGCCATCTTGGAAGTCAGGTGAGTTTTTTTATTGACCCGTGCTGGGACTGTATGATGAATAAAACAGCATTTTGATCTGATCTGACTAGTGGGGGCATGACAATGGATACAGAATAATCAGGAGCTGTGCAGGTGAGGACAACATGGAGTAAGTTTGTGCCTTTAGTGGGTGAGGGTACTACTTTATCAAAGGAGTTTGCAGTGGTAAAGTCATGGAAGCACTGATTGTACTTATTAGTATTGGTGTAGGTGTGCCAGTTTATTGAGAGATAGTTCAATTCCCTTAGAAAGACAATGTCTTGGTTAATGGAGAGGGACTCTCGTTTATTGATATGTATCACCCATGCTTTACAAGTGCCACAAAAAGGGTTCTTTTGGTGGGCAGGATGTGATATGAGATCTTGCTTGCTTATATTATGATACAAAGGAGTTCAAGGTCATTGTGTTCACTGATTAGGCTAGAGGAGATGGTGTTTCTGTTACAGACATTCATGCCAACACTAGCATTAATACTGTGTACACTTGCAGGCCTAAATAGGTGGTTGTCAGAAAGGTAAGGTAAGAAAGACGAGTTACCACTTTTCTTGAAACCAAGTTTCATTGACAACATGTGTCAACATTTTCCAATGTTAGGAAGGCCACGGGGAAGTACATTTTTTAATTAGGCATTTAGCATTGAGCATTGCTATGTTGATATTTGCCATACTTTAAATTGTGTTTATTAGGTGTGCAGCCTAAGTAGACAGGCATTGTCCAAAAACACACTATGTGGTAGAAAATGTCTTTATCAGTATGTGAAAGCCCTGAGGATGTTATGTAGACCACTTTTGAGGAAAAAGATAGGACTGCCTTATCCTCCAGGCTGACACACATTGAGCCCCTTTAGAATACTTCCAATGACTAAGCAAATTATTAAACTCAAATCATCTTTTGCTTATATTGAGCCATTTGTTTTATGCCAGTAATATGCTGATCATGACTAGTTTATTTTCTCTTAGAGACATACTCAGAGAGTTCCATCATGCCTCTCTTCATATGGGCTAATAGAGTACATCAAAACTCATTCACATTATATGTGCTCTAGAATGGGTGTTAATGTGTTGCTGTGTTGCTGATGTATGTTTGTGATTTACTTGTCTACAGTGCTATGTCCATAAGGTCTTAATTGTTTTAGATGTGAATTTTGAAGCACATCAGCACAGGAAGGTTTTATGTTTGTCTTGCGGTGTGTAGGTTTGTGTGAAAGGTTTGTCTGCAGTTGTAGTAATTGTTTTCATCTTACATACATGGAATCATCCTTTGAAAAAAATGGCTGTCATTACCCGTTTGCAAATTTATACACTGCCTCAGGGTACATAGTGCTATAAGACTGGCAACAAATGGGTAAGTGACAAAACGAGACTCATGACGTGAACCAGAAAGGCAGGTGAAAATGCTATGCAATGTTATGGAATATAATGACCACTGGCTATTTAGAAGACAAATGTAGCTCTGTGATATACAAAGGGACAGTGAAGCAGTGCAAACAATGCAAAAACAGTGAAACAAAGTATAGCATCTGTATATAACCCCAGTATAATTGCTACATATATTTCACAATAAATAATTCTTATGTTTTATGCATTTTCAATATATACTACCAAATAAAATTTTCTTGAAAAAATATTTTATATCTTCTTGCAGAGAACTTCTACCTAGAAATTTCTATTTCACAGACTTTGTCTGTATGACTTTTCATGGAAAATAGTGCCCATACCTCATATCATATTGATAAGGCCCTCGTTGGACAGTGGTTAGGTAATAATCAAATTTAATGCTAATGTCTCTGAATTATATCCAGAATGTAATATGCAGCCTGGTTGATGCAAGCCATGTTTAGCACAGCTTGAGCAAAGCATGTGACCAATATGCTCATGCACACAGCCTGTTTATAACCAGGTGCTGATACACTGTGTTACAGAGGTTTGATAGTACCCAGTTGATGTGCTACATTGTGCTTCACATGATGTTTGGACATGTGTTTCTGTGCACTGGGCTGCCAAGTGCACCAGTGTAGTGGTCATGGATTTCTCAAGCAATGTGCACTGCAAAGTGCCCACTTGGTGTGCCAGGAATGGCAAGAAACTCTTAGTTTCCCTGCACAGGGATGTATGTGAGCATCAGCTGTATCACTATGATGGCCCCCTGTGCAAGGTTGATGCCTTGCATGAACTTTCCAAAGTGTTGCATGATTCCTCTGGCATCATCCATTCTGATGAGCAGTGCCATTATTAGTACAGTGACCTGTAAAGGCACCAACCTAACCTGCTTCTGAAAATGGTGTTGAGTATAGGTTAGATAGAGAGAGACTTTTATACATGTAATTTTTTTTTTTCAATTTTTCCCTTATTATTCGGTTGTGGCACTCCACTGTGTAACTGCTGTGCCATATGTGTGTAGTAATGTATTATCTTTATTTTTATCCTTCTGTGGGTCTAGCTGTGGTTGAGGTCATGGAGTAACTGTGGACATCTTGGGGTGAAATAGCCAATACTTCTGATTCACCCATGGTTACCAGGTCTGCCACTAAGCAGAGGGGTATGGAGCCCATCCTACTGAACAAGACCTAAAGGGATCACAGGTGGCATCTGTGGCCACTTCTGTAGAGGGTAACATAGGCTTCACACTGGCCCAGAGGGGGTCTTTCAATTGTCTTGGCATCAGTTGTGGAGGCTGATGTCATCCAAGATGCACTGACAACTAGATGACCAGCTTGGCACCAGGGAGTGCCCCTGGCATCACACATATCAAATTGTTGACTTGTAGGCCTGACCACTAGTTTTCCAAAGGAGTAGTAGCCTGCTCATGACATTAGTCATGGAGGTGACTGATGACTGGATGTAGTCCTCTGGGCTGGCATGGCATCTGTCTATGACCCCTGCCCTATCCCCATCAGGTGTCCCTTTTGTATTCTGTTATTCCCCATACATTGTTCATTGCCCAACCCAGCTGCCCACCCTCTGTTGGCCTGTGTTCATCCTCTGTTATTCCCACCTTTTTCTATATATCGTAGATCTGTTTATGTTGTCTATGTTATCTGCATTTCATGTTTGTTTCTCTGCCCCAATACCTTTCCTTCTCTCCCAGTCATTTCTCCGTCCAATCCTGTCTACTTACCTACCAATCCTTTTTCTTTATATATTGAAAAATTAGACTTTGTACTCCACAAAAAACTGCCCCCCCACCTGTCATACCTAATGATCACTCTTGTGTGTTTTCCCCTAATTGCTATTCTCTCCTTTTCTGCTTGCCTATATCCCCTTTCCTTTCACTTTCAGTGATGAACTGGGTTGGCACTTTGCTAAGCTATATTGACTGGCAGGTATGTGGTGCATCAATGTGGGCATGATCATACATGAACTGTGCCATGATAATCTTCCTTTCTGTGGCATCTGCCATGCCAGCCATGAACCTGTCTGTAGTGCTACTCATCCACTGTGGCAACCTAGTGCTGCCCTTCCTTATAACACACCAGCTGACCATTACAATACAGTCCTTTCTTTGGTATGTTGGTGCTGTGCTGGCCCTAATAAATATCTGATTAGCTTTGGGCCGCATTCTGGTATGTGCTTCACTCCTTCTAGTGCAGTATAGTTATGGAGTACTTGTCTATGAATCACAATCCCAGATATAGCTTTGCCTGTGCATGTGAGAGAAGTTCCTCATATTGGTTTATTCATAAATTAAAATATTTATCTTACTGCCAGAAGTAAACTTTAATACATAGCTCTAAGTAACATCTTGTCTTTTAGTAGGCTTGTTTATTACTCAGATGATATAAATAATGTACACTAGGTATAATTTTACTATATTTGTCTTCCTGTTCTTTTATAACAAATAAAGAATGTGTTTAGATAAACGATTATACACTATACTAAAGCTTTTTTGATTTATTTATATATTTGGTCTTTTGCATTTCCTTGTGCACCATACACTGTTTCTTTTTGTATTGTCTGTATGGCCTCTTGTCCAGGCCATACTTGAAATAATGACCTTGGATCAGGTCACTTATGAAGAAATGACAAAGGATATACTCTAGGCTTGGAGTGTTTGATAATAATTGTGTCCATATCAACCAGATAATGATCTGTACTGCCCCTGGCTAAGGTGTGTGTTGCTTTGAAAAGTGGTTGCAAGGTACTATATTAACATTAATCAATAAAGCACAATAGTTAGTGTGTTATTGTGTAATAGCATCATTCCTGCAGTCAGTCTGAACAAGAGTCAAAGCTGAGTGTTCTGCACTCCTTGGAGTGATGTTATTGTACAATAACATGACTGTGGTGCCTCATTGCTATTATACAATGACTCATTTCTAACAATAATTATGATTTTTTGTGTTATTGTGATAGGCACAATATTATTTGTTCAGTACCATCACAGCTGTAGTTCACCTTCTTGATGAAATTCTCACACTAACATTGTTACTATTTAAAATGTATTATGTAATGACAAGACAGAGTCCTTATGGAAGAAAGGCTTCAAATGGTTCATTCATCTTTTTTCAGTCTTATGTAAACCTTAGCCTTACTCATGGAGAAGATCTTGGACCACCACTTATAAAAACACTGTGGTTTGTTAAAATAAATAAATAGAGTATCAAGCTGAAGTACTTCCTAAGCATCTTCAGATCGCATTAAGTACAAAATTCACAGAAAACAATAAAAAGTGCAATACTGTATCAAGATGCCTTAGTATAAAAACTTGCTTTCTATTTGATGTCCTTTACCTTCCATGTCATGTTGCATTGTACCATATGCAGCACAACAGACTTTTTTTGCTCACAATAATGCTTTTAAATAAATTACTCTATTTGGAGGTAAAAAGATTACTCCTTTATCATTTGTTGACTGGGCTAGTCAAACTAGGTTAGTAGCCTCTTTTCAGGGGAGACCCAAGTTGGAATTTATACTACAAGGGGAACTTTAGCCAGGGCATTAGGGAACTACTTGTATTTTTTCAATAGGTGATGTGGGATCTTTTACATCTACCACCACCTCAAGCAGATGGGACCTAAATTTAACATTTCATTTGAAGGACAATACACTCAGGAATGCAGCACCCCCTTATGCTGCACTGCAGTGCCAGCAATCAAACTACCTGGTATGGGAATAGAATCCACAGCCTTATTCACCAAAGGCAAATGTGTGACCTGATGTACCACTAACACTAACCAAACTATCACTTTTGCATTATCTAACATCAATGTACATTGTTCAGTATGGCACAAAATACACCACTACATTTCTAATGTGTGGATGTGATGTAAGACAGAATTACTCATAAAACTGAAGCAGCTTGATAAAAGCAAATATAAAACATAAATAAATAATTATCATTACTTAGTGTCCATAAAAGAAAATTACAAATTACATATGTTGTGTTTACTTCTTCTTCAATGTGTGCTACCAACAAAAGACAGAACTGCTTTCAACACACACATGTAGCAGTTAAAATCCAAATAGCATGTAGCATTTTATTCGGTGCAGCTGGTCATTAATAAACCAACAGTATTTATTGTATACTTTTTTCCAAACAAAATGTTTGTTTAATATAAACATTGCAGGACAGTAGTTTATGTCCGTGGTGGTGGCTTTGCTTAGGTTTGCTCATGCTTGGTGTGTTGCTCTCTTGGCTGCACACTCATGATTGAGCCACACCATGCATGAATAAATTCCATGAGAATCCATACCCATCCATGTAGTTATGATATAGACAATTACAAAGAATCACAACCTCTTACATAACTGTAGTATTAAGTGTTGCCAAACAATCTTACGGAGTTTTTTCCCACCAACTGTGCCAAACTTCTTCTGCAGTCTGTGTTGGAATATTTAATAATACAGCCATGATCACAAAGACTGCTGCTGTTTTAGTGACAATTGTATTTTGTTAACTGCTCAAAAATCTTTTTTGAAACAGCTTCCATGACATTTACATCTAACAAAAGCTTTAGTGCGATTTTGTGATATAGTAAAAAAAATGTGTGTATTGGGTACAATTTCTGTTTTGGCATGGCAATATTGAAAAGCTTTGCTGAGGCCTATATTGCCTTAGAGACCAGAGTTCACGTATCGTTGTTACATTTCATAACAAATTTGCACAACCAAGGTACTCTGTTATGAAAATGAATGCAAATGTGATTTATTTTATTTTGTACCTGTTTTCTAGGAATAGTGTATGTCTGTACTCATTTAATTTATTCTGTTTTATTTAGAAAGGTGTCATCTGTCTCTTGTCAACAACACAGTGAGAAAAAGTTCCAGCTATCATGCTGTTTTAGATATCACTAAAGTTTCAGTACTTGAAATACTTAGTTATGATTTGTACTTAGTCTGGCATATAATGACCTAAAGGTTCAGAGCCTCTACTTAACTATAGAAGTGGGGTTTATTTTGATTACTTCAAAGATCTATCCTATCTTTTCTACTTTTTTCCTACAAATTACTCAACAAACAGTGGACATTTTAAAAGCAGGTGCAGAGCCAAGCATTCCCCCTCGGCCTTCAAACGAGAACTTGAAGAAAACCTTTTCTTCCTCTCTGACTAGTGACTACTCATAAATAAACTTATATTTGGTACCAAGAAGACAAATAGCTACGATCTTCCATACCAGTGAAAAACTTTCCACTGTCTCCAATAATTGAAACATTCAGCTTAGGAATCAACTAGCCTTAGAAATAACCACTCATTTTAAATCAAAAGTTAAATCCAAACGTTCTTGGTTTAGAAAGATTGTCCACTTTCTCTTGCTACCAATAAATACATAGAAATAAGGTTTCTGATGGCACAGCTAGACTCTGGCTTCCTGATCATGGCAAATACTTCTAAGAAAATATGACTTTCCTCCAAACCAGAGCTAACAATATCTGTAGATCCATTTACCTGGCTCCTAAAAGGGAACATCACTGCAATGTCCTTTAAAATGCAAAATAGCTTCCAATTACACAAGGGCGCTTCCTATGCCTAGACTCCCTCACATATAAGCTCTTAAACCTACATCACTTCCTCAATTTTTCTAGCAGATTAACTAAAAGATATACTACTCATAATATAAAATTCCAATCCCAAGAAACCCCTCTCCTTACTTACATCAAAGGATGGAATTCACAGCACTGACTACACTTTCTTGACCCCTAGCTCCCCAATTTAGGAATATGATTCTCTCCAACTAAAGATATGATCACTCACTTCCTACCAAGCCTTCTATAACCAGCTTAAAAATATTTTAATCTTGAAGTCTACTGTAAGTGCTATACAGTATATATTCTCCATTCTGAAGGAGGGATGGGCCTCCTTGAAATTGATTAGAAGTACAGATATGCAATCTTGGGACTCCACACATATCTGCTGATCTCGTAAGACCCAAACGTAGTGAAAGTTTTGAAACATGAGGAGAATACATTTAAGATGACTTCCCTGCTTAGGCTAGCAGAAGCATAGTAGCGTCAAGCAGGAATGGAAACCAAACCACAAGTGGATAAAAACCAGGCAGCAACTGAATGTGCAAAAAAAAAAAAAAAAACAAAACAAATCAAAGAATATAAGGTGAAGGATCAGACGAGAGGACAAGAAATGTGGAAAATGCATAAATGTAGATGCAAGTACAGAAAACTTCTGGAAGAACCTCATGTTGTTCAGTAACAAATGCAGGAATGGTTAAGGAGAGGCAAATTCAAACCAAGAGCTGAAAGGCAGCACAAGATAGTGGGCTACAAACATGTAGGTTTGAAAAGTCCATTGAACATGTGGGAGAAATAGACAAATGTAGGTCTTCTACAATAGAATTAGAAACAGTTGCACACCTCATTGCTGATTGCGACATACTAATGGAAGAAAGACTGTAAAGGCATAATAATATTGTGAGACTGTTGCACTGGGGATTGTGCAATCATTATAGTACTGAAGTGGCTGAAAAACATTGGAAACATGAGCCACAAAACATCATAGAAAATGATGAAGTCTACATCACATGGGATCATCCATTACCAACAGTTCAAAAGATAGATGCTAGAAAACCGGATATAGTGGTCCAGGAAAAGCAGACAAACATAGCATTGATCATTGAAATCGCCACACCCGGTGACTACAGTGTCCTGCGTAGAGAGACAGAAAGTCATAAAATATTAGGATTTGCAAACAGAAACAAGAACAATGTGGATAAAAGATACCCAGATAGTTCCAGTAGTAGTAGGAGCAATGGATCTCATAAAAAAAGAGTCTACAATCATATTACATATGCTACCAATACATGTAACTCTGTATGAATTGCAGAAGGAGTCCTTACTGGGCACAGTGCGGGTGCTGTGAAAAGCACTTTTGGCTAACATAACAAAACAATACTAATTTCATGAACTTTAACTGTATTTTGACTTAGGAATGGGGTCCATTCCCGTCATGGTATTAGAAACCCAAACGATCTGGAGAAATTAAAAACAGGCAGCATAAAGTAAATGCATCCCTCTCCCCCTAGACTGCCGTTTTCTTCAAACTGCACTCTGTTACTCTATCAGTGAATTCTTCCCCTATACCCCTCCTTTCTAAGCTTTTTCGCATTCCCTTCCCTCTTCCTTAACTTTTGCCTCCCTCCTTCCCTCCCTTCAATCTCCTCTCCCCTGTATGCCATATTGTATATGCTGCATACAGTGGATAGTTATGGTGTCTGCTGCATTTCAGTTCAATTATATCAGTCATAGCTGGCTTATCTAGTGCCCAGAGCCACTCCGTGATCCAGTGCTCTTAACTAAAAGTGAAAACAAAAAGATCTCCTTACAACATCTGTGCTAAGAAGGAGGAGTGCCAGGTCATGGTGCCCACCCACCTCTCACCTGCAAGTGTGGAGGAAAAAACAAAGGTCCACTCATCAATCTGGTGCTTCTTACTACTTCTGTTCAAAGAGGAAATAGTGACAAAAAAATAAAAAATGTCTTCTTTTAAAAATCATGAAGTAATGCTGGTACTAAAATGAATCTAGGTACTGCAAATGTGCCCCTCTAACACCTTGCGATGAGGGAAGCTGCTCCCTTCGTCTCACACTGGCAGTGCTTCTGAGTTATATAACTAAGCTTATAATTTATTATTTTTTAAATTATAGCTGTTCTTTTACTTATAGTTGTATTTTTAGTTAAAATGTTAAATGCTTGCTTGCAAAATGTGATTCATGATTCATCACTATACATGCAGCCATTTCAAAATGTCAGCTTTGTTATCACATGTCTGTTGTACTCTGAACCTAAAAATGGTCCAATGGTATCAATATTCTATCTTGGTTAACAAACAAAAATACATACATACATAAATACATAAATACATAAACTGCTACTCAAATAGCATAAATATACCTTTCTTAGATGCTGTAAGCCACTGTATACTCACCTAATATTAAAATTGCTGTTTGAGACCCAGGCAGTGTTAGGTTTTTTAACAATTCCGTACTTAAAATACTTACTTCTGATTTATACCTACTCAGTTATATAGAGACCTAAAGCTGCAGAGCCAGCAGTCAGTGAGTGGACATCATTAGGCAAGATTGCAACTGACCTGAGAACATCCACAGCAGGCAGTGCAGCCACTGCTCATTCACATGTACATCAAAGCACCACACAGCTGCTGCATTGGTACAGCTGGGATCACATTCAGGGGTTAGACAGCAGCGTGCCAACCATTTCTATTGTTTAAATCAAAAGAAAAGGCAGTAAAAAAGGAGGGAGAACAAGCAGAGGAACACACAGGGATAATAGGAAGGGAAGAGTGGTATGGGGCTGGGGAGCAGAAGGATTTTTTTTGGGACAGGTGCCTTTTTTATTTTTATAAGAAGGGTTGAAGGGACTGTGGATGTCCAGGATGAAGCTGTGGCATCAGAGTATCCCATTTGTGTATGTCAGGTTCAAGTCTGGTACACACTCAGCAACAGCACAGACAGCATCAGATGGCTGCACACAAATATCACTGGTAGGAAGCATATTGGCAGTTGTTACCGCCATGACTCCAGAACATTTTCTGACCTGGGGAATTACACTTGGCATCAATCAGTGGATGTGCATATCTGTGTTGCATGCCCCTGCACAAAGACCTTAAACCATTGCACAGACTGCAGGATATACTGTACACATGCAAAGTACCACAATGAATAGTGACCTGTGGTGCAGATAAACATGTTGAGTGTAGTGACAATGTGAGTTTAGACTGCAGTCCCCAGGACTTCAAGGAAATGGGCTGTATCATAGAATGCCTGCATATTGGTAGCTATCTCCTTTGTATTTTTCCATGAAAATCCAGTATGTCACTCCAAATGCATCAATGTCATATCAAGGATCTTGTGTAGAATTCTTGATGCCAAGGTCTGTGAAAGTCCTAATGTAACCCTGTTAGTTTTTTTGGGAGGTCCCTGTAGTAAGAATGGTTAATGCTACAGAAACCTTTGGGCCCATTGAGATAGGGCAGTGCACAAATTCTCCTTGAACGTGTATGAGGACAGAACATGTTTGCTAGTTCCTGTATGATGTACAGGTCCAAACAGCAGCAGTTAACTGTGTTTTGGTTGTTGAGGTGATGGTATGTCAGCTACCGAAGGATTTTTCTGTAACACAAAGAGTGGTGACATGCAACACATTCTGATGAGCTAAAGCAGATGCTACTCCTAGCATTTTAGCACAAGTGATACACCTGTACACTGAGAAATTATGGTGTTCCTAAAAGCTGATTGCCATATTTCGCTGTCTAAATTTTATACATTTTGAATTGTGCCTCCATATTTGATTTCATCATTTGTTCACACATTTTATCTAATTAACATATTGGAACTCATTTGTATGTCATTTAGTGGTCATTTGCATCTAATGCATGGCACAGTATTTTCCCACTAGTGCAGTCATGCTGCATGTGCCTCTGAATCACCCCCTACCTGCACATTGTTTACTTAATGGAGTACTCTGTTTCTGAATAATACCTCCCCCCTTTGTCTTGGTTTGTACTGCCCTGAAATATAGAACCTCTTACCCAATCTAAACTCATGGTTATCCTTTCCTAAAAACAGGTTACACAGCAATTCATTATCTGCTTGCTGATACTGGTGGTACCATTATATGTGACAAAAGCAAGAAAAAAATGACAAGCACATTTAGGGTCCCTATCAGTTTGTCAAATCATTATTTAGAGAATGCCTGTTCGTCGAACAACTGTTCAGCGAAAACACTTATCGTCAAACTAACTTTTAAGTGAAAACTTTCCTAGGGCAAAACAATGGTTGGTCACCATTTGGAATTTGCCTTTTCCCCACTGTAGTGCGATCATGAAATTGGTATATTTAGTTAGTGGGGCTTGTGGGGGGTGAATCCCCCCCCTCAACTGCATAGGTGTTGTTTTTTTTTTTTTTTATGATTGCTAGGGCAGACTACCATCAGTTTGCCCTAGAAAAGATTTTGCTGAAAAGTTAGTTTGATGGTTAGTGTTTCTGCTGAATATTTGCTTGACAAAGAGGCATTCACTAAATAGTTATTCGACAAAGTTGTATAGATACACATATTTCTATGTAATTGCATGACAGTTTGTTAGATACAATTTGTGATTATGTAGTTTTTGCCAGTTTTTGTCTCATGAGAGTGGCAGTCTGAGATGCATATGTCACTTCTGATGAAAGAAATATTTTAGAGCAGAGTTTTTATTATAATAAATTGTGATTTTCTTCAAAGATGCTGATGTTTCTGAAATATGGCATCATACCTCCCCACCAAAAGGGCTAATATCTATCCCAGCAGAGTGCTGCCACCCTGACATCTCAGATGCTCAGGTAAGAGCTGCCCTCTCCAAAGCAAGAAACACAGCATTGATGGGACCAGACGGTGTCCCGGGCTGCGTCCTACATGAACTCCAAGAAGAGCTAAACCCAAACCTAAAACTACTGTTCAATCTCAGCCTTACTACAGGATATGTACCCAAAGAGTGGCGTACAGCAACAGTGGTCCCTCTCCACAAAGGTAGTGCCTCAACGGATCCTGGAAACTATCGCCCCATAAGTCTCACTAGCTTGGTCTGCAAAGCTATGGAAAGGATCATCATGGACCTTATAAATAAAGATATTGGGGACCTACAGACACTGGATCCTACCCAGTTCGGCTTTGTTAAGGGCAAATCCTGCCTCTTAAACCTGGTCGATTTCTTTGAAACAGTCACCAAGGCCATTGACAAGGGGAAGGTGGTCCACCCAGCCTACCTGGACCTCGCAAAAGCCTTTGATACAATACCCCACTTGGGCATTATAGATAAGCTCACCAGCTTAAATATAAACCCCTATGTCACTAGATGGGCTGCAAACTGGCTCAAGGATAGAACCCACATGGTTAGAGTAGCTGGAGCCATGTCAGACTCCAAACCAGTTACAAGTGGCATCCCACAAGGCTCAGTCCTGGGACCTCTCCTGTTCGGCATATATTTCTCAGAGGTACAGGCCAACATGGAAGAACTGTGGCTGACCAAGTTTGCAGATGACTGCAAACTGGGCGCCATAATAGACTCTCCAACTGACACAAGCATCCTCCAAAAGGGCCTCATAGAAACAGACAACTGGTGCCAGAGCCATGGCTTCAAGCTAAACACCAAAAAGTGTATAGTCATCCCCTTTGGCAAAAACAAGGTGCCCACAAATTACCACATAGGTGGTAATCCGTTAAGTACAGAAGAAGTAATTAGGGACCTGAGGACCCAAGTTGATAACAATCTCTCATTTGACAACCATGTGGCCAAAGTGGTTAGAAAAACATTTTATATAGCCCACCTAATCATGAAGGGATTCACATCTAGATCAGGGGAGGTCATCGTGCCTCTTTACTCATCCTTCATCAGGCCCATAATTGAGTACAATGCCCCTTTTGGGATGTACCTTACCAGACACCTGCAGCAACTGGAAAGACCCCAAAAGTACCTCACCAAGAGGATCAAGGGGCTCAAACAGATGCCGTATGCTGCCCGGTTAAAGATACTCCAGCTCTACTTAGTGGCATACCGCCTGCTCAGAGGCGATCTGTGCCTGATGTATAAAGCCATGTCCAACCCGGAATTAATGGACATGCTGCACCTCAGAAAATCCAAATCCCATCGAGCTATGCGCTCGAGGGACTTGAACCTCAGCACTGAAATAAATAGGACATGCTGGAGGGACAGATTCATAACCCAGAGGCTCCCTTCACTCTGGAATAAAATCCTAGTCCAGGTTAGGCAGAGTCCCTCATTGACTCTCTTCAAGAGGAATCTTGATGAGTGGATGTGAGATCGTAGGTTTACCCCGGGTATCACTTCTGTGTCACTGTTAGACAGAGGCACAGTATACTAATCTCGAAAAAGGGCATAGCAAAATTAATTTAAAATGGGTGACGAAAGCCATACACACTCTGGCTAGGCTTATAAATGCCCTAGGGCAGATAGCCTAGTATGAACCTATGAAGAGTAGTCTGTGTCAGTTATAGTTTCTTTGTTTCCTATGGTAGCAAAATATTTTATTTATTTGCTATTATATTAACAGAGTTAATGAAGTGGTCATATGACCCCTTTCAGCCACAATCCAGGCCAGAGGCACAAATAAACCCTGGCAACAAATCTGAACAATTCTTTGCTATTACTTTTACACATTGGCACACATGCTTAACCCCGATCTTACATAAACAGCAGGAGCACGGATTGATAATGGTTCTTAATGAACATAGTTAGTGATGATGATGATGATGGTGATAATGATAATAATAATACATTGCTGTGTTTGAATACAGTAAAAAGTAGTCATAACTCACAGAAGTGGAAGGTATACAGAAAGGAATGAACCAAAAAAATATCCAGTTTTAACTAAATCCAGGAAAAATACTATCAAAACATCACAACATTACAAATAGTTTGATAGTACGACAAGGACAAAATAATGCCCTATGAGTGAATCACAGATTTATGAATATAATCTTTATATTATTTAACAGATAGTTATGAAAGTGGATCACTATTGAGGGTGGGTCATGATTACATAACTCTATAAACCTTATGAACAGGCTACAGCCTGGGTAGTCAAAATGCAGGTTAGTCAAGTGCACATTAGTTGATTGCATTTTGGTTGACTAACATGCTTATTAAATACAAAAACTACTGGCTCCAAACTACAGGAATACCCCTCAAAAGAAACACATAGAGCACTGCTGTCGCTGCCAAGTTTTCCTTATTAACACATTCTGGTACCTCGGCCCCACCGGCCTTCAACAGAATGAATTCACACAAATCAAGCAGCATCACCATACTTAATTCAACCAATAAGTTCATTAATCAATTAGAAATGATTAATTAACTTCGTTTGAACATACTTCATTGTAAAACAGAGATGCCCCCCCACAAACAAAACACACTCATACTTTACAATTAACAAAATTGCAAAAGTGAACTATAAACCATATTATTCCATAAAAAATATATATCTCACAGTGCATTACCAAAAACCTTATACTAAATTCATTTATTTAATAATTTCATCATTTTGTTTGCTTATATTAATACTATGAAGACATTGGCAAGGATTCACGAAGCCTCCGTGTAAGAGTTATAACTCTTACACGGAGGCTGCAGTTAAATGGAGTGATGTCAGCATGCTTTGCATATTCATGAGAGCATGCTGAATCACACCTAAGTCTAACACGGTCCGTGTAAGACAGTAGGGGGCGTGTCCGTAGGCCGAGCCCTGCAAGGACACGCCCCAGAAGTGTAAAAGTGCCCAAAGTAAACACCCACAACAGAGTCCACGGAAATGTGAATAAACACAACACAACACATGCCCCCACAGACTATGAACATAAAATATATAAATGAACATGTTATATATTTTTTTAAATTGTAAAGATGTTTAACCGTGAGTGCGCTCGTTTGCGCGGGCGTGCCCGTAGCACAGCTACAGTTAGCAGTCAGTGGGAAAGCATATAAGAACTAAATATGCAAAGTAAGCCAAGAAGCAACAGTGTAGCAGTAGAGATGTTGGCTGAAGAGCAGGCATTCATGGTTTGAGCCCCCGCAACGCCAACTTTTATTTTTAGCAAAATAAGCACGAAACAAGTCCCTGACAAACATGTACACATATAAAATCACATTTAATGTAAAATGTAATGAAATAGTCCATTTATTTTGAAGAAATGTGAGGTAACAAAACAATAAAAAATGTCACATGTGCCTATAGCTAAGCGACAGTTTAACAAGGTGAGTGCATCTGCCTGTAGGTGAGCAGTGGTTTAACAGGTGCAAAATAAGTGCCCGTAGCTGAGCAGTGGTTTCACATGCTCAAACTGTGTGCCCCTAGCTGAGCTGAGATGACTATGCATGCTGATAGCCAAATGAGGCTCAAGCCAGCGCACCCGTTCTGCTGAGCTACGCGCCAACAAGCTAACCGGCGGGCAACGTTGAGCAAGCTGTAACAAAACTGCCTTTACACAGACACACCCCCTAGCCTGTCTAGACAGTCAGAAAATATAAAAAGTAGTGGCCAGGTTCAAACCCAGGACACCATGCACCATAGTCAAAGTACTGAACAACTAAGCTATGACAGCTGTACTCAGGAATGCAGTAATAGCACATATATAGGAATGAATAGAAAGTGGAGCATGACAAAGCAGGTCTTGTGAAGTGGATACAATTCCAAAATGGCCAATCACGGAGAAGTGTGGGAAAAACTGCATATATAAGCCCCATAGGTGGGAATACACAGAATAAATGATTGTAGAACTGACTTGCAGCCAGAATGTCAGGTGTAGGTGAGGGTAGTTGCTTTCGAGCACAGAGGTGGGGCATTGAGGAGTCCAGATACATGGTTTGGCTCCTAGTCCACAATCATGAGGTCCAACTCATGCAGGGCCAGGTCCTGTGGGGAGCATATAGGGCTGAGGTGTGGGACCGGTTGGCTCATGATCTTACCAGTGCCACAGGGATTCCAAGGACTGGTGAGCAGGTCAGTCACTACCATGCGGACCTGAAGAGACGCAAGCAGGACCAATTGAACCTTTGGATCCAGGAGGCCCGGCAAATGCCCAATGCCCCACTACTGCGTAAGTTACATTTAATTATGTATGTAAGAAATTAAATTAGCTGATATTATGGAGATGTGTATTCCAATATTACTCCATTCATATTACAGCTGCAGGTGTCCATTTTGCGAACTGATGAGCCTATGGCGATAGGCTGGTGTGGTTGTGCCACCAGGCAGGTCAGTAATCCACACCCAGTAACTGTAAAGAAATATAAAAGTATGACAGTTAGCAAAAGAATGCAGTGCAGTCACTAACTAATAAAATGTGCAAGTAACAGTGTAAAAGTGTTTGCAAGTATTGCTTGATTACAAACTGTGTTTCAGTCCGAAATCCCAACAGAACAGTGAAAATGTATGAAATACATTCTGAAATAAAGATGCCCCACCTATAATATCATAGTGCATATCATAGCCTAGAAGTAAGTACCATCCTGAATAGTAAAATGAAAACAAGTGAGAGGGTGTGAGAAAGAGTCATGAATCCACCAATAAAGTAGTAATAACCCCTGTATAAAGTATACTGCAGTCAGTACAGAATGAAATGAATGTGACAAGTAGAACCAAACTGCAAAATGTGTCCAAAGTGTTGCTGCAACTGGAATGTGTATCCCAAAATCTGGGTATGTTGCTCTCAGTCTGCAATATGCAGATAGTATGTTTGTCTGAAATATCAAACATCCACAGTTGTCTATAGCTATATAAAGCAAATGTAGCAGGATGATGTTTCTGAACAAAGCCAGATATGAACGTGTATGAATAACAATAAAATGTATATTGATGTAGCATGAATAGTCCTATCACCAAAGTGAAGTAGTTATCATATAGGAAACTGTAGTTAGAACAGTAGTGTGTATATATCTGTAGCTATTAGAAATGTACAGCATATGTATTGGTATTCGAAGGTGTTAATAATATTTTCTTCACCCCACCCTATAACCACATATACTCCATTCCACGTGAAAATGGTATGTGCAATCACAATTAACACCCCTGGACATTTGTCCTGATGGGTCCTAAATATTTGCATGTCCGTTGATGCATCTGCCCTGTTCATACATCCAAACCTGATGACCTGTTGCCATCAATCAACCCTGCATGTTGTTGGACTGTGTATTGCTGTTCAAATTATGCATGTGTTATGCTTGCTGTTCAATGGTGTGAATATCTGGGTGTTTGGTTAATGGGAATAATAATGCATGCTGTTACAACTAATTGCGAATGGTATTGTATGTTACTAACCCAAACTGTCATGACATAATGCAAAACATAGAACGACAGGGAAGGCGGGACCCAGCGTGGGCGTGGATAAGCTAATCACCTCACTTGCAGCCGAATAGCATGCAAATGAGGATGATTAGTGATCCAGGAAGCCCAGAACAGCCCGTGTAAGAGCCGTTTTAGCTGCAGAAATGTACTCAGTTGACAACTGATTACGTTTCTGCAAAAAACGCAATGGAGCCATGTCAGCTCCAAATAAAGGGTGCATATGTCTCAGGCAGCATGCCAATGGCCAAATATATGGCCATTGGCAAGGCAGCCAGATGCAAAAATATTAAAAATATAATTTTTTATTTTCGGCGATCGCCGATGTTTAAACCCAGCGCAGCCCCGCCCAAATGGGCTGCGCTGTATAAAACATAAAAACAAAGGTTATAAACCCACAAATGTGGGTTTTATGCAATACATGGAATTTCAATGCAGGGACCAGCAGACCAAAAACAACATGGCCACCGTGTAGTGGTTGCTAAGGGGGGAAGCTGAGTCTAAGAGATGTAACTAAGCATTAGTAGGCAATCTGATGCAAATGAGTGTTAGGATACTGAATTCCACTGTCACATAGCAAATGAGCACATTCTGAGTAGTGTAAGAGTTACAGAAGGGTAGGAACAGAGTAGAAGATAGGTAACATCACAGGGGGGAATGGTAGAAAAAATGCAGTTCATTGGAGGTCAAGAGTTACATGACAGATGTCAGACAGATATCATGGAAAGAGATGTGCCACTAGATAAGCATGGGAAAGTCAAGAAATGGAAGGTGTACACTGTTGCCTACACCAAAGTTTCTTGCTGGGCGTGCATGCGCACATGTGCGCACCATGAAGCGAGAGTAAGACAGTGTGCGTGTGTGTAAGGCAGACTGAGCATGTGGGAGCATGTTGGTTGCTGTTTAACACTGTTTGCGTGGGTGTGTGCGCGTGTAGGGCAGACTTAGAATGTAGAAGCCTGTTGGCAGACCTGTAACACTGTTTGAGCTGGTGTGCGCGCGTTTTAACCTGAATAAGACGATTCTGAGCCATGTAAGCATGTGTGCGCGCATGTAAGCCACTGTGAGCGTGTTTCTGCTGGTATACACGCTGCTCCCCCCTGAGGAAACAGAAAGGAAAAAGGAAGCAACAGAATTAGTAGGAAGCTACCAGGGAATATTTCTGGAGCTAGCAGGTGAAAACAATTAGAAGCAGGCAATTACACAGGCAGAATAGTAGCTCAGCCCAACACTTAAAAATCTGCAAACAGCAGTGCAAGATGTTTCTCTCAAGAGACACTGCAAGACAGGAGTAAGCTATTAGAAGTGAAAACTGAAAAAGCTGAACTCAGAGCAGAAATGTTAGGGGCTGCCATAGCTGTCATAATGAGACATAGGCGACTTGCTGAGGGTGGTGACAATGCAGATGGTGCCATACAACCCACAGTGAGGAGACAGAGAAGAGTGTACAGGCCCAGGGTCACCTACCATGGGTTACATGAGCTGGAAATAGTAGAGCACTATAGAGTGGACAGAGACCTCCTGCAGCAAATAGTGGAGCTGTGCAGGCCACGCCTCACACAGAACCAACAGAGGGGAACCCATCCCAGTGGAAACCAAGGTATGTGTTGGCCTAAGAATACTAGCAACAGGTACCTTCCAGAGACCAACTGGTGATATGATGGGGATATTACAGGCATCAGCCTCCAGGGTACTGCACCAGTTCCTGGATGCCGTGTCAGCACATGTCGGTGATCATGTATATTTCCCCAATGCCCGTGAGGTATTGGCCAGCAATATGCGTCTCTTCCAGCAAATAGCGGAATACCCTGAGGTAGTGGGTGCAATAGACTGCACACACATATGCATCAAAGCACCAGCCGGTGAGTGGGGTAGGGCATACATTAACTGCAAGGGCTTCCCCTCCATCAACTGCCAGGTCGTGTGTGATGCCCAGGGCATAATAATGAATGTGTGTGCTGGCTGCCCTGGAAGCTACCATGATTCCCACATCTGGCATTTGAGGCAGCTGTACCAGACATTTGCCAATGGGGACATCCCACACGGACACCTAGTGGGGGATGCAGGTTATGCACTGGAGCCGTGGCTGATGACACCCATCAGAAACACACACACACATGAACAGGAACACCATAATGAGGCACACGCACAAACACGTAATGTAATAGAGCATGTGTTTGGGCTGCTCAAGTCACGGTTCCGGTGTCTGGACACATCTGGTGGAGCCTTGCAGTACACACCAACTACATGTACCCAAATTGTCATGGTATGTGCTATGCTACATAATATGATCTTGCGAAAACAGCTGCAGCAGGACCAGCATAGGGCCGGGCCAAACAGCCTCCCACCATTGCCAAGGTCATCACAGGCAGAGCGTGACTCGAAGGAGGAACAACCTGAGCCTGCCCCAGTAGGCAGAAGGAGGCGTGCCCAGTATACCCTGGCCTTGGCAAAGAGGCAACGCATAGCACATACACTGGCTCAGTAGGAACCCTGGGAATGATACCCCCTCTGACTCACTCAGATAATAACAGGGATGCCTAAAATGACATGACCTGCTCACAAACATGTACAGGGAGTGTAATATGTGCATCCGACAGAGGCAGCCCTGCAGCACCACCTGAGGCATGAATGCCATGTGTTAAGTAATGTAACACCATGTACTATACGCACACCTGAGGACCCTGACTAACATCCTACCCTCACTAAGCATCATGCCACAATATGACAATGAGATGATCAAGTGCAATAATTGACTGAAGTATCGTAGTTAGTCAAAGGGGATCCAATGTGTGCCAGCCTGGGATGACATGCTGAGCATGACATGATGCTCCATCTGCTAGGACTGGCGTGCACCTATCAGTGCAGGCCATATGGATACTGGCAAAGGTTGTTGTTACCCACAGTGTGCCCTGAATAGGTAAGGCTCAAAACACAAACCTACCTCCATAGGTATCAGAAGGGATAAGAATAAGATAAGGGATAAGTCAAAACAGCAAGATGCATGCAGTCTAAACTCACCCAGTATGGCGAATGTTGATATCTGTGCTGTAACAGAAAACTGGGTCAAGGGTCACAACAGCACCCTAAAACAACCAGGTTACACCTCATACTGTGCTGTATAGCCTCAAAACATGGAACAAGCTACAAAAGGAGGGTGACTAGCAATAATTGTCAAGGATAACCACACCCCCATGTTGGTACCACAACAAGAAGCAGCATGGACTAACCATGGTCAAGTAACAGTGGCTAAAACTGCCCCCCAGTTTATAGCCTGCTACAGACTACTGTCCCAACACCAGGAACTGCACCTGGCCTATGCTGGAATACATGAATATATTAAGTCCTCCAAACCACATTATATTGGGTGACTGAAAATACCCAGACATAGACTGGGAGCATTATACTAGCTCCAACACTGCAGGACAAAAGTTCATAGAATCCATAAACCAAAATGCCCAGGAACAACGTACCACTCCCACAAGAGTGGTAAGCATACTGGATGTGATAATCAGCAACATGGGTACTGGATGGCAAGACGAGAAGTGTATTGCTCACTGGTAAAACCAGACCATAGAGTAATCACACTGGATATACAAATCCTGACCACAGTCCCTGGCCAGAAAACCACAGTGTAAAACATGTGTAAAGCAATATTTGCACTCCTCCAAACTGATGTGGAATCCATTAAAGGTCCTGTGCAGGTGCAGAATATGGGCCACACCTCATAACCTGTAATACAGCCATTCCATGAACACTGCCAGGAATGCTTGGATTATGCAATCCTAAATTAAAATAAGACACAATGCCATACACGCAGGCATCTGGCATGGTGGACACCAGCCATAACCAAACCATGCAAGAGAATGAGGAAGCTACTACATGATAGAGCAAACATAAACAATGAAGTAATCACTGATCAGTAGTATGGCAATAAAATATGTCCACACATACAATCCACTAAGGCTAGCCACAACAAGTTGAATCTTTGAATCTTGAGGCAATGTTACACCTGCCCCAAGTACACAGACAACCCCCAACTCCCCCCATGAAATACAAATATATGTGAGAGATGCAACCATCCATCCAAACTGGAGGCTGAGCTCCCTCAACTCAGTACTCCCAAAACTAGTCAGGAGGAGAAGGTTACCACACACACCACAAACACAGTCCCACATAGACCTATCACAACTGCAAACCAAAGACATAAACACAGAAAAACATTCCCGGAGGCACAAATTACAAACACAGCACACCAACAGAGGCCTCTAAAGCAGACAGCCAATCAAACAACTTCCAAACATAGCACATGCAACACATAGGACACAAAGCTGGTGTGCCAAACAGTCACAGGCCAGACGGAGAAACAACATGCCTCATACAGTTGTAATAGGTGACTCCATAGCGAGACACACTGCTGTCCCGCACACCAAACTGAACAAGGGAAAGGGTACAGTAAGCTGCCTGTAGGCTGCCACAATACGCCACATAACACAAGTATGCAGGTCACCCCAAAGCAAGTAGAAATATGATGCAGTCATAGTCCATGCTGGTGTGAATGACCTGAGATGTACCTCCCTAGACTACATGAAAAGAGACATAGATGAGCTCTCTGATTATGTAGTCCAGGCCGGTATGACACTCACCGTTTGCAGCATCCTACCCTTACCAAGAATGATGCCACAGTACAAACATGGAATGATCAGTTATAACAAGTGGCACACTTACTGGAGTCATTCCAAGGGGATCCAATGTCTGTCTGCTTGGGATGTCATGCTTGACAAGCCACGCAGCTGTTCTAGGGATGGCTTGCACCTGTTACCCCTGGGTGTCTGGATATTGGATAAGGCTTTTGCCACCTCCATAGAGCCTTTCGTAGGCAAGGCTGAAAAGACTAACCCACCACCCTAGAAAACATAAGTGGAAAGAAACATAAGGGTAATGCTGACCAATGCCAGATATGTAAACCCCAATATGCATGCTCCCGAGGCCATCCCCAGTATGGAGAACATGGATGTCTGTGCAGTGACAGAAACCTGCTGCAAGCCTCCTGACAGCACACCAGCACTACCAGGTTATACCACATATCATGCATCATGGCCCCAAAACCTGGAACAAAACATAAAAGGAGGGTGAGTATCGAAATTCAGCATAGACACCCATACGTCCAGGTAACTGACAATGCACAAGGCATTGGAGTCCACTCATGTGCAACTAACTGTAGGCAAGACTGCTATACAGTCTGTAGCATGCTTCAGACCACACTCTCACACACAGGAACTCCACCCAGCCATCCTGAAGACACTGGACAGTATGAATGTCCCACCAAATACCAAACAAGGTACCACAAATTACCACATAGGTGGTAAACCATTATGTATGGAAGGAGTAATCAGGGACCTAGGGACACAAGTGGACAGTAACCTGTTATGTGACACTCACGTTGCCAATGTGGCTAAGAAGACTGTCTTTATTGGACACCGTATCATGAAAGGATTCACATCTACGTCAACAGAGGTAATTGTGCCCCTATACTGTTCTCTTATCACACCCATAAACTAGTACAATGCCTCATATGGGATGTACCTTACCTGACATCTGCAGCAGTTAGAAAGACCTCAAAGGTACCTCACCAAGAGGATAAAAGGTCTCAAATATATGTCATATGCTGCCTGGCTGTAGACACCCCAGCTGAATACAGTCACATACTGCCTACACAGAGGCATTGCATGCCTGTTGTACAAGGCCATGCCCAACACAGGAGTAATGTACATGCTCCACCCCAGAAAACTCAAAGCCATTGGAGCTGTGAGAGTGAGAGATGTCAACCTCAACACATAATGAAATAGGATGTGCTGGAGGGACAGATACATAATACAGAGGCTCCCCACACCCTGGACCAGAATCCCACTCCATGTTAGGTAGAGCCCCTCACTGACACTCTTCAACAGGAATCTTGCCAAGTGGATGGATGATCGTAGAGTTACACTTGGGGTCTTCACTGTGTCATGTCCAGACAGAGGCACAGCAAAGCAAATCATAAATGGCCATAATATTCACATAGCAAGGGGTGGCGAAAGCCACACACACTCTGGCTAGGCTAACAAATGCCCTAGGGTTGATAGCCTAGTATGAACCTATGAACCTATGAAGATACAAATTGTACAGGACACTAAGGATAATCCCAAGGCTTTCACAACTGATGGTAGGAACTGTGTTGGGAATTCACAGATATGCTCTGAATCACACAAATATCACAAACAACATACCAAACACACACACATATTGCCAACATACATCCTGACAGGTGCAGTGCAACCGCCCCCCCCTAGAATGCAAAATATCTATCCCAGCAGACTGCTGGCCCCTGACATTGCAGATGCTGAGGTAACAACCAGCATCTACAAAGCAAAACACACAGCAGCAATGGTATGAGATGGTGTCCTGGGCTGAGTCCAACATGGACTCCAAGACGAATGGAATGCCAAATCACACTACTGCTCAATGTCAGCCTTACCACAGGATATGTACCCAAAGAGCAGTGTACAACAACAGTGGTCCTTCTCAACAAAGGTGTTGCCTGAATGGATACTGAAAACTACCACCCCAGAATCCTGAGAAGCTCGGTCTGCACAGCTATGGAAAGGATCAGCATGTACCGTAGACATAAAGATATTGGGGACCTACTGACACCGGACCCTACCCAGTGTGGCTTTCTTAAGTGCAGATCCTGCCCCTAAACATGTTTGACTCAATTGAAACAGTCATTAAGGTCATTGATGAGGGCAATGTGGTCCACACAGCGTAGCTGGACCTTGCAAAGGCTTCTATATAATATCCTACGTGTTCATTATAGATATGCTCATCAGCTTAAATATAAACCCCTATGTCAGTAGAGGGGTTGCAAACCAGACCAAGGATAGAACAGACATGGTCAGACATGCTGCAGCCATGTCAGACTACAAACCAGATATAACTGGCATCCCACAAGGCTTGGTCCTGGGATCTCCCTCATCTGGAATATATGTCCCATAGGTACAGGCCAACATGGAAGGACTGTGTATGAACATGTTTGCAGAGGACTACAAACTGCTCACCATATATGATCCACCAGCTGACACAAGCATCCCACAAAAGGGTGACATAGAAACAGACAACTAGTGCCATAGCCATGTCAACAAGCTAATTGCAGAAAAGTGTATAGTCAACCCTCGTGGATATACAATAAGTGCCCACCAATTACCACATAGGTGTTAACCCATTATGTACTTAACATGTAATGAGAGACCTGGGGACACAAGGTGATAGATATCCTGCATTGGACAAACATGTGCTGTAGTGTTTACAGAAACTTACCATATACCCACCTAATCATGAAGTTTGTCAGATCTTGATAAGGG
Organism: Protopterus annectens; assembly: GCF_019279795.1. Classification (NCBI taxonomy): domain Eukaryota; kingdom Metazoa; phylum Chordata; order Ceratodontiformes; family Protopteridae; genus Protopterus; species Protopterus annectens. The sequence continues at coordinate 1,112,849,886 of NC_056746.1, read as the reverse complement.
GAGGTCACTGTGGCTCTGCAGTCATCCTTCATCAGCGTTACAATTGACTATAATAGCCCCTGTGGGATGTACCTCAGCAGACACCTCCATCAACTGTAAAGTCCCCAAAAGTACCTCACCAGGATTATCAAAGAGCTTGCACAGATGCCATGTGTTGCCTGATTAAACAAACTGCAGCTACACACACTGCCATACTGCCCACCCAGAGGCAAGCTGTGCCTGATGTATAAAGCCATGTCCAAGCTGGTATCAATAAACATGCTGCAGCTTGTACAATCTGAATGGCAGTGATCTATGCACATGAGAGACCTGAACCCCAGCACTGACTTACATAGGACAAGCTGTACTGCATGATCCATAACACAGAAGCCACCCCACCCATGAGTAAACTCCCAGTACAGGCTACCCATAGAGTCACTTATCGATTCTCCTCAAGAGGAATCTTGATGAGTGGATGGGAGATGGTAGCTTTATCCTCGGTATCACTGTCATGTCACAGGTAGACAGAGGCACAGTATACTAACCATGACATATGTCATGGCAAACTCCACTTACAATGTGTGTCAAATGACTAACACACTCTCCGACTAGCATTAGAAATGGCCTAGGGCACATCGCTAGTGTTTGCAAATGTACACCTATGTTGTGGAATTCACTACCAATGTTGGACAAGCCTGGTTTAAGTAGTTCATATGTGAACATAATGCAACATGGTCAGATGTGCACAACTGGCCCCTAACCAGGCTGTTGTGCTCACTATGGAAATGTAAAGTAGTGATAGGACTAAAGCCCAGGATACTGTCCACCACAGTCAAAGTACTGAACCAGTACACTATACAGTACTACAGTGTTAGGTCAGTGTGAAAGGATGTTGACAACTGTATGCAAAGTATCCCATGCAAACCCTGCAGGCACAGTATAATCCTGTTGTGTTCACACACAAAGCAGTTGTACAGTAACTACACAACATGACACACAACATACAACCATAAACGGGAGATATTTGTTGAAGTTCACACTCATCCACAAATGTGGTGGGCTGCAGAGTTCAACATATGGAATGCTCACACTGGGCATGCTCACACACTTTGATAAATGAGACATATGTCAGACAACATGCCATGGGAAGGCTGAACTGGGCATGCTCACACACTTTGATAAATGAGACATATGTCAGACAACATGCCATGGGAAGGCTGAACTGGGCATGCTCACACTTAGGCCAAATCTCAGTTTAGCAGTTGGCCACACATATCTGGTATTTTTACGTGTTATTCTAGGAACCAACCACATTACAGCAATCTGCCCAGTGCACACAGTTAAATGACTACAGAGACATACGTGATATAGTGGATCCCTCCCATATGCAAACATCTTCCACAGATACACAAGTTGTTCATACAAACAGGGAATGCTATGTCAATAAAGACGTGCAAACAGTCTATCAGCAACAAATAATGTGCATTTGACAATTAAACATATGGGTGTAGAGGTCAACACTAGGCTGTTTGCCCTAGGGAATGACAGCTTAGCCAGAGTGTGCTTGGCGTCTGCCTCCCCACAGGATGCACATTCCCCTTTCTAAACACCGATGATGTCATCTCCCTATAAGTACAGCAGGAGAAAAAAACCTCCCAGTGATGCGAATAGCGCACTCCGCTAATGTGTCCGTCTCCTGTGTCATAACCTAGTTAGGTAGGGGTTTGAATCCTGCAAATGCTTAGTGTGTGTGAGTGGGGTTGGTGTGTGTGCAAGTCTGTGTGAGGGAAATGTCCCTTATGGCAACTAGGAGAACAGACTACAGGATGCACATTCCCCTTTCTAAACACTGATGATGTCAGCACCCTATAAGTACAGCAAGAGAAGAGAAACTTCCCAGTAATGCGAATAGCATGCTCTGCTACTGCATCTGACTCAAGTGTCATAACCTAGTTAGGTAGTGGTTTGAATCCTGTAAACGGCAAGTGTGTTTGTTTAACTGAGGGGGGTTAGTGTGTGTGCAATTGTGTATGAAAGAAATGTCCCTTTTGGCAACTAGGAGAGCAGACTACAGGATGCACATTCCCCTTTCTAAACACTGATGATGTCAGCACCCTATAAGTACAGCAGGAGAATAGAACCCTCCCAGTAATGCAAATGGCACACTCCACTGTCTGTCTCGAGTGTCATAACGTAGTTAGGAAGGGGTTTGAATCCTGCAAATGACAAGTGTGTGTGTTTGGCTGAGTGGGGTTAGTGTGTGTGTAAGGAAAATGTCCCTTTTGGCAACTAGGAGAACAGACTACAAGATGCACATTCCCCTTTCTAAACACTGATGATGTCAGCACCCTACAAGTACAGCAGGAGAAAGTATGTGGCATGGACAATGACTGAGTCATATGTGTCCATGCCTCTGACTGACCTGTATGCTTGTGTTATGTGGTGGACCATAGTGCCCCACAGGCATATCACTGTGACCTTCACCTTGTCCAGCCTGGTGAGCATGACCACACTATACCGGACAATAAAGGTAGCTAACGCAACTGTGGCAGGTGTGTTGTCTAGCCGTACAGGCTGTGACTGGCACACAGGATTTGTGTGCTATGTGTTATGTGTGATGTGTTCAGGCATAACATATGCCTGTGTGCCAGCTGCAGAGGTGTGTGCCGCTCAGGCAGGATGCTATTCTAAGGCTCCACGAATGGCCCAGTGTGTTCACGTGCTTGTATTGCTGTCAGTGTAGGTCGACATCAGACTGGTATTGTAGTCACTGTAGTATTGCATGCCACCTGACAGGTTATGCCAGTACTGGGTTCAGAGTGCTTAGTCCCCAGTTTGGCTATGTGGTTCCATCTCATACATGTGTTGTACGTCCATGTGTAGGGGAGAGGGTTGACTGTGTACATGTGGCAGTTGTGACATTGCCACATGACCCACGTATTCCACAACTGTAGCATAGAGGTGACTGACAACTGACCTTTGAACATGCTAGCATAGTATTGTGATTTCCATGGTGATTAATAGCACATAGGGCCAATGGGGAACAAGGTACATAGGTGCATAGGTTCATAGCGTCATACTAGGCAATCTGCCCTAGGGCATTTAAGAACCTAGCCAGAATGTGTTTGGCTGTCGCCATCCATTGTAAATATATCTTGTCATGCCCTTTTCCGAGGTTAGTATACTGTGCCTCTGTCTAACAGTGACACAGAAGTTATACCCGGGGTAAACCTACAATGTCCCATCCACTCATCAAGATTCCTCTTGAAGAGAGTCAATGAGGGACTCTGCCTAACCTGGACTGGGATTTTATTCCAGAGTGAAGTGAGCCTCTGGGTTATGAATCTGTCCCTCCAGCATGTCCTATTTATTTCAGTGCTGAGGCTCAAGTCTCTCAAGCGTGTATCCTGATGGGATTTGGATATTCTCAGGTGCAGCATACCCATTAATTCGGGGTTCGACATGGTGTTATACATTAGGCACAGATCGCCTCTGAACAGGCGGTATGCCACTGAGTAGAGCTGGGGTTTATTTAACCGGTCAGCATATGGCATCTGTTTGAGCCCTTTGATCCTCTTGGTGAGGTACTTGTGGGGTCTTTCCAGTAGCTGCAGGTGTCTGATAAGGTACATCCCGACAGGGGGATTGTACTCAATTATGGGCCTGATGAGGGATGAGTAAAGAGGCACAATATCCTCCCCTGATATAGATGTGAATCCCTTCATGATGGGGTGGGCTATATACAATGTCTTTCTAACCACTTTGGCCACGTGGTTGTCTAATGAGAGATTGCTATCAACTTGGGTCCCCAGGTCCCTAATTACTTCTTCTGTATGTAATGGAGTACCACCTATGTGGTACTTTGTGGGCACTTTGTTTTTGACAAAGAGGATGACTATACACATCTTTGCATTCAGCTGGAGTCTGTTTCTATGATGCCCCTTTGGAAGATGCTTGTGTCGGCTGGAGAGTCGATCATGGCGGCCAGTTTGCAGTCATCTGCATATTTGGTCAGCCACAGTCCTTCCGTGTTGGCCTGCACCTCCGATAAATATATACCAAACAAGAGAGGTCCCAGGACTGAGCCTTGTGGGACACCACTCGTAACTGGTTTGGAGTCTGGCATGGCTCCAGCAATTCTAACCATGTGGGTTCTGTCCTTGAGCCAGTGTGCAATCCATCTAGTGACATAGGGGCTTATATTTAAGCTGGTGAGCTTTTCTAGAATGCCCGAGTGGGGTATTGTTTTGAAGGCTTTTGTGAGGTCCAGGTAGGCTGTGTGAACCACCTTCCCCTCGTCAATGGCCTTGGTGACTGTTTCAAAGAAATCAACCAGGTTTGAGAGGCAAGATCTGCCCTTAACAAAGCCAAACTGGGTATGAACCAGTGTCTGTAGGTCCGCAATATCTATATTTATGTGGTCCATGATGATCCTTTCCATAGCTCTGCAGACCAAGCTAGTGTGGCTTATGGGGTGATAGTGTCCAGGATCCATTGAGGCACCACCTTTCTGTAGAGGGACCACTGTTGCTGTACGCCACATTTTGGACACATATCCTGTAGTAAGGCTGGGAATGAACAGTAGGTTTATGTTTGGTAGTAGCACGTCTTGGAGGTCATGTAGGACACAGCCCGGGACACTGTCTCATCCCATTGATGCAGTGTGTATTGCTTTGGAGAGGGCGGCTCTTAAATGAGCATCTGAGATGTCAGGGGGGAAGCACTCTGCTGGGATACATATTTGCCCTTTCAGTGTGGAGGGGGATGAGAAGTTTGCGCTGAACCTGTCAGCTAGAATGTTGGCAATGTCTGTGGGTTTGGTGTTTCTATTGACATTTTGGACTACCTCTGAGCATATCTGGAAATTACCACCCAGATTCCTAACATAACTAAAGAAAGCCTTGTGATTATCTTTAGTGACCTGTGCAATTTCTCTCAAAGCTGGCCTTAGACAATCTTATGAGTGCCTGTAGTTATTTGCTAATACTGATCAGTGATGCCTTCCCTATTTGGGAATTTGCTGTATCATTTAGTAGCTTCCTCTTTCTATTGTGTAGTTTGTTTATGGCTGGGGTCCACCAGACAGGACATCTGTCTTTGGAGGATTGGGTCTTGGTTTTATTCGGGATCACATGATCCATGCATTCCTGAAGGTGTCCATAGAATGCGTTTATAGAGGAATCTGCAGTCTGGTCTGTAGTTTCCACAGGCCCAGGGGCTTTGAAGGTTTCCACCTCAGTTTTGAGGAGTGTGAATTTGCTTTAGAGAAGTTGTTCACTGTGGTGTTCTGGGCAGGGGGTGGGGTCGGGATGTGAATATCCAGTGAGATTAGTTTATGGTCCGATCTTACCAGTGAGGGATACACTTCTGGTCTGGAGCATAGAGTCCCCATGTTGGTGATGATCAGGTCCAGTATGTTTCCCCTTCTTGTGGGAGTGGTAACAAGTTGTTCCATAGCATTTGAGCTCATATATTCTAGGAATCTTTGGCCTACGGTGTTGAAGCTAGAGTCATGCTCCCAGTCCATGTTTGGGTAGTTGACGTCGCCCAATATAATGGTGTTTGGAGAGACCTTCATATTTCCCACTGTTCACAGGACAGCCGAGTGCAGTTCTTGGGTTTGGGAGGGTGGTCTGTAGCAGGCTATAACCTGGAAGGCGGTTTCACCCATTGTTAGTTGCACATGGATAGTTTCTGATGCTTGGTGCTTTGCCATCAACCTGGAGGTGTGGGTATCTTTGATGAATATCAATACTCCCCCTCCATTTGTGGTTCGTTCCAAGTTTTGGGGCTGAAAAGCATGGTATGAAGTTAAACCTGGTAGTGCTGGTGTGCTCTCAGTAGCCCTGAACCAGGCATCTGTTACTGCACAGATATCGATGTTCTTCATGCCAAGGAGAGTTTCAGGTGCATGCATCTTGAGGTTTAGACTTCTGACGTTGGGTAGCATTACTCTTAGTTTCTTATCCCTTGTGATACCTATGAAGATGGACATGTAGTTGTGGAACCAGTCTAATATGTCCCCACCTCGTCTGTCTATGACATCGGTGAAATCACGGATGGCAGCGGCAATGCCACGCATACTGTCAGTCATGGCTGTGCGACACGCTGTCAGCTCCCTCAGACCCTGTCTGGTGTACCGTTCCATATGTGACTGTGCCTGCATGACAGCCTGAAACATAGCTGGGGTTGTAAGACCTCTGTGGGCACGTCTGACAGGGGCAGTACGCCCATGGATGCTCCCACGAGAATCCCTGGACATCTTTCTGTGTGGTACCATCTCTGGGCCATGCCCATGGCTGCTGTGTGGGGAGGCATGTGCCACAGATACCACATTACCCTGGTCAATGCCCACTATATGCTGTCCATCACCTAGGGACATTGGTAACAAAGGGTGTATTGGCAGGATAACTGTGCGCATTGATGGGGTCGACAGCTGTGTACTGTCAATCGGCTGACCAGTGGCGGGCCCTGGCATACATTCCTGCGCCATTACACAGATGTCATCATTATCAGTACCCATGGCACCTGATTCAGGTTCCCTGCTACATGACACCATAGCAGCACCAGAACCTGTGGGAGGGAAACAGGAAACACAGTTTACAATGTCTACACATTACCAGTGATGCACACATCCACACATGCACAGGTCCAGACATGCACACATGCACAGGTGCACACATGCACACATGCACAGGGGCACACATGCACACATGCGCACATGCATACATGCACACATGCACAGGTGCACACATATGCACGTGCACACATGCACAGGTGCACACATGCACACATGCACACATGCACAGGTGCACACATGCACACATGTGCACATGCACACATGCACACATGCACACATGCACACATGCAAAGGTGCACACATGCACACATGCATACATGCACACATGCGCACATGCACACATGCGCACATGCACATGTGCTCATGTGCACACATGCACACATGCACATGCACACATGCACACATGCACACATGCACAGGTGCACACAAGCACACATGCACAGGTGCACACATGCACACGTACACATGCACACAGTTTCACACAACTGTACAGTACTCAGTATGCATGATATCAACACACAGACACACCTACATGCATAAAAAGGGCAGTACTAAGTGAGCCTAATATTACTATTACTATCAAGACTATTACAGGTATTGTTAATACACACTCACCAGCATGGATAGGCTGCATTGCTGTTACACCGGAGGGACCTGCAGACATGAAGAAACTAATGTCAGTGGGCACAACTGTGCCATTGTTACTGAGTATGATACAGGTCAGTAGTACAACAGTCGCCTTTCACAGGTCAGCTGCTAATATTGAGGATATCACACTTGTACATTAAATACTATGGTGACAGCTACAAACCAAGGACACACCTCACACATGCATTACCTACCAGTGTACACAACAGTCAACTATACATATGGCATATTACCTGCACGTTCACTGTCTTGCTGCTGCATGGCTCCAGCCTCCATCATAATACATGTCTGCTGCTGTTGTTGTTGCTGGCGGACTGGAGCCACTACACTCATGAGTAGTCCCTCCATTCTGGTGAGTGGGGGATGTGTAGCCACCCCACCACCTGTGGCGACCTGTTGCCTGTGGATATCCGATGCACGCTGATGGACATGTCTGATTAAATCACTGCAGTGATGTCGTACCTGCTCATATGTGCTATTATGCGTGCCTATGTCATTTACCCGACGGACCAGGTCTTGCCACAGTGTAGCCCTCTCCTGCTGATTCTGGCTGGTGCGGGAAAAGAGTATTGCATGATCCTGCACCAGGCTCTGGTGTATCTCCTCATCCTCAGCTGTGGAGTAAGCAGGATTCTGCGGGTGAGCCATGTACCTGAAAAAGAAAATAACCTGATATCAGCAATATATGTCAGCAGAATTTGGCACACATTCTACACATGCTACTCGACTGTTATGATACAACATATCTCACATATATAGCATCTGTCTGTCTATTGGTGGATACACATGTAAATGGCCAGGTATCAGTGCTCAGCCAGCAACTGTGCAACAGTACCTGGCACACTCCATACGACATACTACCAAACCCCAGCAGTCAGAACACTGATTCAGGTCAAGAGCACCTCCTCACTCTGGGGGTTTGTATCTAGGTACTGTATGGCCTACATCATCAACTACTGTGAGCTGACCACACACTAATTGCCCTGGATATACATATCCCACCTCCACCACCAGCACAAATGACTATAGTGAATAACATTGCAGATGCAAACTTTACACTTTGTAACAGTGACATGGTATCATTTCAGCCCACTGGGCCAGTGGCAGATACAACCCACAATGCTGACCCCTACACAAATGCTTTCTACAGACATCTCAGAGAATGCATGGATCATGCAATCCCATATATGACCAAGACACTCTCCACAAAGGGACAGCATCCTGTCTGGTGGACCCTAGCCATAGACAGATTGTATTACAAAAGATAGAAGCTACTGCAAGACAGAACATAATTCCATAAAGGGAAGGCATGTCTGAGCAGCACTAGTAAGGATCTATTTTCCATCATACAAACATCCATGGGCAACTTTGAGAGGGTAATCAAGAGGGACACTACAGATAACCAGGAGGCTTTCTTCAGTTATGTTAGCAACCTGGTCAGAATCCATCCTCTATGCCCATAGTTAGTACACAACAACAAATATTTCACTGAAACCACAGATATTGACAACATTGTGGCAGACAGGTTCAGTGCAGGTGTCACCCCACCCTCTCCCCCAAAATAAGACATAGTTATCCCAGCTGACTGTAACCTCCCTGTCATCACAGATGTCCAGGTGAGAGCTGCCCTCATGAAAGCAGACTACACAACATGACTGGGACCTGATGGTATCCCCAGTTGCATGCTACATAAACTCTGACAGGAGCTAAACACACATATAGAAGTGCTATGTAACACTAGCCTGACTACAGGATATGTACCTGTACACTGGCGCACAGCAGCAGTGGTTCCACTCCACGAAGGAGGCACCTCAACATACCAATACAATACAACACAATACATTACATTACAATACAATACTATACAATATGCTATTGCCCCTGGGACTACAGCAGCATACTGTTCTGCTACCCTGACCATTGTGACATGTGGTGTGATGGTACCTGCTGCTGTCACACAGTTACACAGGGTGACTCATATGGCATATTACCTATCTGACTAACATTCAGCAGGGGTATGTGTGACATGTACTCATGGGGAGTCTTGATTCTTAACACTGTGTGGTTTATTGCAGGGTATGTCTTATCTGTGGGTAGGAACTTTTACCTACACATGTGTTCTCTATTGCAGGAGCATGGACGACACACAGCAGTCATTTAGGTTGTGGATGGTGTGAGGTGTTACTATGGTTGTTGGACATCTGTCATGGGTGTGACTTACGTATGTAAATCCTGGAGTGGTAACCTCTATGTGGGTAGTATGTGTGTACTCTGTGGTGTTGTCAGTCACTGTGCATTGGTAATGTGTTTGAGTGCATTGTTACAGTGTTGTACATGTCACTGTGTCCTTCTCCATATCTGTAGCTGTCATGTGAGGTCCATACCATGGCATCCATTATGTGGTGTGGAGGGGTACACCGACCTACATGTCCATAGCTGACACACCATGTCTGCTGACACATACCTTGTGCAGGTATTCCAGGAATAGTGTGCCACTGTGGATATCATTGGGGGCACTATTGTACACATTTATGACCCTGTTCACCCCTGACACATGTAGTGGTGGGCAGCCAATCACATATCTGGTGGTTACTGGTGTAGGTGATTTGAAATGGGGTATGGTACTCCGGTTTTGACACTGGTATTCACTCCATGCCTTTGTCACCAGGCACCTGTTGCAATATATCTGTACACATGTGCCTCACTCAGAATTTATATACATCTCTCTCTCTCTCTCTATATATATATATATATATATATATATATCTATATATCTATAGATTATATATATATATCTATAGATATATATATATATATATATATATATATATATATATATATATATATATATATATATATATATATATATATAAATATATATATATATGTCTGTATACATATACACATATATATATATATTGATGTACATATATTGCTATAGATGTGGAGAGGGGAGGACACCGAGGGGGTGAGAGTGACAGAGGGGGTGGGACAGGGTGTGTTGAGGTGGTCATATACAGTCATACCTGTAGATAGTCAGATCAGTCTGTCTATGTATATGTATCTACATATATCTATATCTGTATGTGTGCATTACATATATATGTTTGTACATATTCTATCTATCTACATCTGTCTATGTATTCCTACATCCCTCTCTATGTATGTATACATATATGCATATTATATATATATATATATATATATATATATATATATACATACATACATACATATTTTGACATACATACGCATCCATATGATAGACAGAAATATCAACATGTTTGTCTACCATACACACACTAACATACTGCTAAACATACATAACTGTGAAACCTACTTTGTACATTGCACTACAACCTACAGTCAACCTACATTGATATGTGCACATAGATGCTCTCACATACAAATGTATGTACAGCCTTCACTGATAGTTGCTGTATGTCCCCTGCCCTTTGCACATCTTCATATACATATGGATACAGACCAATGACACATATGGAGAGTTCACAGTATGTAGACCTTTATAGTATTACTTTACATTACCTGTTTTTTTCACAGCTGCTTGTGTTGCCATCTGGTTTTCTGTCCTGCTGCTCCACTTCCTAGTTGTCAGCTTTCAGGTGGCTGTTGCTGAACAGTTTTGTTTGTGTCTGCTTAATTTCAATTTTCTCTGTCTCTGTCTCTCTCTCTCTCTCTCTGTCTGTCTGTCTGTCTCTCACGTCCTCCTCAGGGTGCAATGAAAGTATTGCATGTGTGGACTGGGAGTACAACTTACTTTTGTAGGTATCTGCATATGCCCATGTGATGGCCTCTGCACCAATTGTTAGCCAGCATTTGCTAATTGCATGCAGCCAGTTGTGTACTGATTGCAGTTCTCACTGTGATTTCAGAACAGTGCTATAAAAAGGTATGTGAGATAGATGTAGCCCTTTCAGATTTTAAGGGCAGGGACCATGCTGGTATGCTGTGGACAATGTTCTGTGAGTGTAAAGGTTGGTATCTCTCTCATATTTCCAGCTGTGTTGTAGATTAACATTCCTCCATTCATTTCTCCAGTTTCCTGTACTATCTGTGTATGTACACTGACACCTACAAATACTACTACTGTTAATGTGTGTGTGTGTGTGTGTGTGTGTGTGTGTGTGTGCTTTCCTTTCACTTTTGCTTGCACTTTGTTGCTAAGGCTTCAATATTTGCCCTTTACAGTCACTACTTGTATGCCTGCTAGGTGTCCTGACTGTAGTGTGCTGCTGTAGCTTTCCTATTTTCCATGTACATTCACACCTTGGAATGCTTGCTATATCTGCTAGGGTGTTACAGCATGCAGTGTGGTCTGGCCATGATGCGGGCCTTGACATCTATTAGGGTATTTGAGTTTGCTGCTGAGCAGGCCCCAGAGACTCTCAGGTTCATCTGTTATCTGCCTCATGGAATGGTACATATCAGTGGGGTACACCCATTAAATTATCTGGTATGCTGCAGTTGTGACTGTGGGTTAGCATGAGCATATGTATTACTACACTTATTCTGCAATGCAAGTGGTGGATACTTTCAGGACTCCATAGTTACCATTGCATGTGTTGTTACACCTTTCTGCCTACTGTTTGTACATTTCACATGGAGTCTGTGGTGCATCCCTGTAAGTCGTTCACTGTTGCTATGTCTAGGCTCTTAACTATTCAAATATGGTGGTGTCAGACCTCTCATGTGTACAAATATTTGCAGGTTGTCCACATTTCTGCCTCATATTTTGGTCAATATCTCATGCACAGCTTTTTCTGGCAAATCACTCTGGGCACAAGTCAGAATATAGTGACAAACATTCAAGTTTCAGACTTCATACCCTTCCAAACATCCCACAAAATGCAGACCCTGTTACTCTCTGAACTGTCTGCGTTTGTTGTAACATTATTTGTAATGTGTCCCTGGTTTTGGGCCTTTGCTCCACATATTTTATTACTTGGTCCGGATGTGTTCCTGTAAGAGGTTGTGGGGTATGGGCAGTGATTATCCTGCTGTGAGTATGTGTGTGGCTTGCAAGGTGCTACAGTGACATTATTACCTACTAGCTACCAACTAGCATGGCTGTTTCTGTTCACACACTACTATTATGGAAATCCACTAGTTTTGACAGTAATTCTAAATGACATGCATTGTGTACTACACATCCTATATTCCCTTTACATTCATTCCTACTATTACATGATATATTTATTTTAGCACAATGTTCTTGTATAAGAGTCATGGCTTAGTGGTAAGTCATGCAAACTACTATTTCCAAGGTCCTGGGTTCGGGACTGCCAGTGGGATTTTATTTTGCTTCTGAACTGACAACAGGACCTGTCAATCAAAGTGACTAAGGCACTTTTAAGCAGTTGTAACCGGGTTAGCGCTGGTTTGTGCGGAGCTCACACATGCACACTAGCGTTTAGCTCCGTGCACACAAGCGCACACCCGCTTACAACCGCTTAAACGTGCTTACTCTTGCGCACACCCACGCTATTTTCTTTGAAAGAAATGAAAATGGGGAGACAGGAAAGTGGTGAAAAAAGGGTCACAAAGAGGGTAAGACAGTAGGGAAACAAGCTTGGGTTTTGCAGGAGGGATATAGGTAAGGCCCATAGCTGTCCATTCCTTCATCAGCAACAGCTGTGCATATGTTTGTAATTTGGTGTGACATTTGATACCTTCCACTCCTGAGAGAGGTGTAAGGACAACAGTAATACTTGTTGTACAGCCAATTGTAATTGATAGTTTCATGTCTGGTAGACATATGTGCGGAATGGGCAGCTATGTATGGGGCGTAATTTTTTTGTGGGTACAGAGTGCCCTTTTTTTTTTCAGGTGAGAGTGGTATGTCAGGTAAGGGAAGTCGGTATAGCTGGGGAGGTAGGTTGGGTAGGTCAACAGACAAGACAAACAAGACGCATACAGGGGTGGTGCATGACACGTGTGGGGGGGTTACACAGTTGACGGGGACGGAGGTTTGGATATCCAGAGCCCATGAGCCCACAGATGGCAACAGTGGAACTGATATCCCCACCCATAGGCAGTTGCCACTGCTCCTTCACTGCCCAGGACGGGGCTGTGCTGGGGGCTGTGTAGGCCGGGCAACAGGCATGCCCGTAAGTTGTGCCACCTGTGCCTCAAGCTGGTGTAGGGGCTCGAGAACAGAGTCCCAAATCTCCCTACGCACCACAGTCCAGATGCTACGGAGGGTGAGTGGTGGTTCTCCTCTGGCCACACTTGCAGAGGGGGGTGAGCCCCATCCCCTACAGCGCTTCCACCCGCAGGTGGCACAGGGCCACCGGAGGAGGGTCCAGACTGGGCACTAGTGCCAGGTGCACTCGCCAGCTGAGGTGGGAGAGGTGGGTCCGCTGGAACTTGCCTTCCCTGTCGTCCTATGTTTTACATTATGTCATGACAGTTTGGGTTAGTGACATATAATACCATTCACAATTAGTTGTAACAGCATGCATTAGTATTCCCATTAACCAAACACCCAGATATTCACACCATTGAACAGCGTGCATAACACATGCATAATTTGAACAGCAATACACAGTCCAACAACATGCAGGGTTAATTGATGGCAACAGGCCATCAGGTTTGGATGTATGAACAGGGCAGATGCATCAACGGACATGCAAATATATATGACCCAAAAGGACAAACGTCCAGGGGTGTTAATTGTGATTGCACATACCATTTTCACACCTTCAAATACCAATACATATGCTGTACATTTCTAATAGCTACAGATATATACACACACTACTGTTCTAACTACAGTTTCCTACATGATAACTATTTCAACTTGGTGATAGGACTGTTACTGCAACATCAATATACATTTTATTGTTCTTCATACACATTCATATCTAGCTTTGTTCAGCTACATCATCCTGCTACATTTGCTTTATATAGCTGTAGACAAGTGTGGATGTTTGGTATATCAGACAATCATACTATCTGCATATTGCAGACTGAGAGCAACATATCCAGATTTTGGGATACACATTCCAGATGCAGCAACACTTTGAACAGATTTCGCTGTTTGGTTTTGATTCTCACATGCATTTCATTCTGTCTTGACTGCAGTATACTTTATTCAGGGGTTATTACTACTGTATTGCTGGATTCATGACACTTTCTCACACTCTCTCACTTGTTTTCATTTTACTATTCAGGATGGTACTTACTTCTAGGCTTTATTGACATGTTTTTCCTGCAGTTATTACAATACTTTCCAGCAGTCTCACTTCTGTCATGTTTCAGTATTTCAACAGGGATATATTTCACACATGTGATTTCATCATCTTCTGCAGCTATACTTTTCAGCCTGCTGCAGGTTATGTACTATTTTCTTACAGGTGGGGCATTTTTATTTCAGAATTTATGTCAGACATTTTCATTTTTCTGTTTGGCTTACAGGCTGCAACACACTTTTGTAATCAAGCAATACTTGCAGACACTTTCACACTGTTACTTGCACATTTTATTCCTTAGTGACTGCACTGCACTCTTTTGCTGACTGTCATACTTTTATATTTCTTTACAGTTACTGGTAGTGGATTACTGACCTGCCTGGTGGCGCAACCGCACCAGCCTATCACCATAGGCTCTGCGGTTCGCAGAACGGACACCTGCAGCTGTAATATAAATGAAGTAATATTGGAATGCACATCTCCATAATATCAGCTAGTTTAATTTCTTACATACATAATTAAATGTAACTTACTCAGTAGTGGGGCGTTGGGCATTTGCCGGGCCTCCTGGATCCAAAGGTTCAGTTGGTCCTGCTTGCATCTCTTCAGGTCCGCATGGTGGTGACAGACCTGCTCACCAGTTCTTGGAATCCCTGTGGCACTGGTGAGATCATGAGCCAACCGGTCCCACGCCTCAGCCCTGTATGCTCCCCAGAGGACCTGGCCCTGCATGAGTTGGGCCTCATGATTGTGGACTAGGAGCCAGACCATGTACCTGGACTCCTCAATGCCCATTCTCTGTGCTCGAAAGCAACTACCCTCTCCTACTCCTGTCATTCTGCCTGCAGTTCAGTTCTACAATCGTTTATGCTGTGCATTCCCGCCTATGGGGCTTATATAGTCCGTTTTTCCCACACATATCTGTGATTGGCCATTTTGGAATTGTATCAACTTCAGTAAGCCTGCATTGTCATGCTACAGTTTGTATTCATTCCTATATATTAGCTATTATTGCATTTATAGGTACTGCTGTCATGGCTTAGTGGTTTGGCACCTTGACTATGGCGTATAGTATCCTGGGTTTGAACCTGCCCAATACTTTTTATTTTTTATGACTGTCTAGACATGCTGAGGGGTGTGTCTGTGTAAAGGCAGTTTTGATACGGCTTGCTCAACGTTGCCCGTCGGTTAGCTTGTTTGCGTGGTGCGCAGCTCCGCGCAAACGGGGTATGCTGGTTTAAGCCTCATTTGGCTATCAGCACACATATTACGCTCAGCTCAGTTAAGGGCACATAACTTTAGCATGTTAAACCACTGCTCAGCTACGGGCACTCATTTTGCACTGCTCACCTACGGGCAGATGCACTCACCCTGTTAAACTGTAGCTCAGCTATGGGCACATCTGGCATTTTTTATTGTTTTGTTACCTCACATTTCTTCAATATAAATGGGTTATTTCATTACATTTTACATAAAATGTGATTTTATGTGTACATATTTGTCAGGGACTTGTTTCGTGCTTATTTTGCTAAAAATAAAGATTGGTGTTGTGGGGGCTCGAACCATGAATGCCTGCTCTTCAGCCAACATCTCTACCGCTACGCTATTGCTTTTTGGCTTACTTTGCATATTTAGTTCTTATATGCTTTCCCCCTGACTGCTAACTGTAGCTGCGCTACAGGCATGCCCGCGCAAACGTGCGCACACACGGTTAAACATCTTTACAATTTAAAAAAAAATATGTGATGTTCATTTGTAAATTTTATGTTCGTAGTCTGTGTGGACATGTGTTGCGTTGTGTTTATTCACATTTCCATGGACTCTGGCATGGGTGTTTACTTTGGGCACTTTTACTCTTCTGGGGGCGTGTCCACTTACAGGGCTCGGCCTACGGACACGCCCCCTACTGTCTTACATGGACCGTGTTAGCCTTAGGTGTGATTCAGCATGCTTTCATGAATATGCAGAGCATGCTGACATCACTCCATTTAACTGCACCCTCCGTGTAAGAGTTATAACTCTTACACGGAGGCTTCGTGAATCCTGCCCATAGTTTTGCCCATTTTTATAATATGGTATAATGTAAGTCATAACTATAAGCCAGTGAGTGACATGAGGTTTAAGTAGACAGTAAAGTACAAGAAATCAGCAAATAGGAAACCAAAACCAGGATCCACAACTATATAAAAGGACAAATATCCACAACAGCAATTTCAGGATGCAGAAACACCAAAACACGAAAGTGAAATCCTTTTATTCTAACAAGAGCATACAGACTAAGCGCTTTCACCAGTTAAACTGGTATCATCAGAGTCATCAAAGTACAAGAAATGTGCAGCTGTAGTAGGTGGGATATGGCAGTTCGGGTGGGTGACATTGATGGAGAGCCGAAAAAAAGTAAAACATGCTAGACATTAAATTAATAATACAGTGATGAGGTAGAATAGTTTTCAGTTCCTTTGTGGAAAAGCAACTCTAGTTCTCACATCTGAGTATATAGGTGACATTACAGCTCAGATAATATAGTGGTGCATTGCTCTGACTCTGGTGTACAGAGTCCTGGGTTTGAGACTTGTCAGAGCTGATAGTTTAAAAACAAAAAAATCCTATCTCTCTACTTGTTTCCCACCTTTCTATAACCAGTAGAGTCCAGTTTTCAAATGTTGCTGAATTCTGGGCTGTTTTGTAGTTTCTGTATTGCCCAGACTTACTAAGATAGAAGGAAGCTTGTCTGTTCATCAGTGAGAGTGGTGAGCTTTCAGCAGCTTATCTGTTGCTGAAGGAGTGGTTTCAGCTCAGAATCTGTAGTTTTATTGGCCATTTTGGGCTATTTCTATCAGTTTCATCTTTCTGTTTAAAAACTGGTGTTTGCGTGGTTTTTGCACTTGTATTACCTCAGCAATAGCCTCCCTGGGTGTCCTGCAGAGTTCTACAGCAGCAAAAGTAGAAAAGAGAGACCTTGAGTGGATTAAGTACCTCTGTTTTGCTTTTTATTGCTTATTTTCCCTTACCGCACTATTTCAAGCATTTTGCATTAATTTTGCTACTTATTAGAAGTGTTTTTTTTTTAATTCTGATACTGTTTGCACTTTAACTGTTCATTTTTAAGTATTTTTCAACTGTTTAATGGCTGAGGGATGCACACTCAAGTGTGCTACCCATTTTTCTGCCATGAAAGTGTTTGTATTACTGTATCTGTTTTAATTTTTGAAAAAAAAAACTATCTCTCTACTCCTTTCCCAACTCTCTATAACCAGTAGAGTTTCCAGCTTTTGCTTAATTCTGGGCTGTTTTGTAGTTTCTGTGTTGACCAGACCTTACTAAGATAGAGGGAAGCTTCTCTGCTCATCAGTGAGAGTGGTGAGCTTTGAGAAGCCTATCTGTTGCTGGAGGAGTGGTTTCAGCTCAGAATCTGTAGTTTTACTGGCCATTTTGGGCTATTTCTATCCCTTTCATCTTTCTGTTTAAAAACCCATGTTTGCGAGGTTTTTGCAGGATCCTGCCTGGTTGTCCTGCAGAGTTCTACAGCAGCAGAGAGCGAAAAGGGAAACTTTGAGTGGATTAAGTACCTCTGTTTTGCTTTTTATTGCTTATTTTCACTAGTCTTACTGTTTTGCTTTTTATTGCTTATTTTTGCTAGCCTTAGTGAAGCCACAGTGGTGCAGCGGTAGCATTGTTGCCTCACAGCAAGAGGTTCTCCCATTCAATTCTTGGCTGGAGTGCGGGGAGTGCCTTCTGTGTGGAATCTGCATGTCCTCCCTGCAGTTAGGTGGGCATTCGAAAGACATGCGTAAATGGGTGTGCCTTTGTGGAAGGTTGAACGTTGAGCTGGCACCTCGATGTTTGTAAAAATCTACTGCCAATCATTAGTGGACCGGAGTCTAAACCTCAAAATGCACTCACTCGAGGAACTCCTTAAAATGGAGAACATTGACATCTGTGCAGTGATGGAGACAGGGTACAAGGCTCCAGAGAGCACCCCTGCATTACCAGGCTTTAACTCATACCATGCCTTTCAGCCACCTAACCTGGACCGAAACACTAAAGGAGGAGATGTGTCCCTATTCATTAAAAATATACACACTTCCAGCCTAGTTGCTCAACATAATGCATCCAAAATTATGCAAGTGCGACTAACACTGGCCAAGACTGCAATCCAAGTTGTAGCTTGTTACAGATCCTTCAACATGCCCCAGGATGCCCACCCCATGTTTCTTGATATACTAAGTAATATTAAGGTACAGCCCAATACCCTAATAATGGGCAATTTCAACTACCTTGCCATCAACTGGGAAAACTAGTCATGTACTAACTTATTTGCTCAATGCTTTCTGTAATTCATAAATTCCAACGTCCTGGATCAGCTTGCCCAACCCCCACCAGGGGCAGCAATATCCTGGACCTGGTCATTACCAATATGGGCAACCAATGTTCCACGCCAGAAGTCAACTCCTCACTGGTCAGATCTGACCACAAGCTAATCACCTTAGACATCAATATCCCACCCTCATCCCCCATTAAGGAAACCACAGTAAAAAACTTCTCCAAAGCCAACTTCATACTTCCTAAGACAGAAGTGGCAAGCTTCACAACACCCATATAGACGGAAAATAGAGGTATGACTGCTGAATCTTACACAAATGCACTGTATAAGCACATACATGAGTGCATGGATTGTGCCATCCCCAACAGAACCAAGACACTATCCTCCAAAAAAAGGAAGCCAATCTGGTGGTCCCCTACCATAAACAAACTCTACAACAGAAGGAAGAAGCTGCTGCAAAAAAGAGTGAAATCCCATGATTGCATGAACTCCTTGGTCAGCCTCTGTAAGAAGCTGAGATCCCTCATAAAATCCTCCAAAGCTAGTTATGAAAATAAAATTGCCACTGATTCTAAAGACAACCACAAAGCATTCTAGAGCTATGTCAAGAATCTCAATGGTGACACCAAAATCTGCTCTAAGCTACAGCACAATGGCACTAGATATACAGAACCAACTGATATTGCCAACATCCTGGCAGATAGGTTCAGTGCAAACTTCACCCCCCTCACCCCCAAAGGGCCCATCACTGTTCTGAAAGAATGCAAAGCCCCTGTAATCATGGCTCCACAAGCAAAGACCGCACCTTCCAAAGCCAAGAACACGGCATTCATGGGACCTGACAACATCCCAGGATGCATTCTGCATGAACTACAGAATGAACTGGCACCCCACCTAAGTACCATGTTCAATTATAGCCTCACTTCAGGCCTTGAGCCTACTGAATGGCACACATCAACAGTTATCCCACTCCACAAAGGGGGCGCCACCACAGACCTTGGGAACTACCACCCCATTAGCCTGACGAGCCTGGTCTGCAAAGTCATGAAATGTATCATCTTGGAACTTATAAACAAGGAAATAGGTAACCTCCAAACTTTGGACCTCACTCAGTTTGGGTTTGTATAAGGTAGGTCATGTCTCCTAAACCTGACTGACTTCTTTGAAGCAGTCACCAGAGCTGTGGATGAGGGTAAGGTGGTGCACACAGCCTATCTTGACATTGCCAAGGCTTTCAACATCATCAGCGACTCTGGTATTATAGATAAACTCACTTGACTGGGCATAAATCCCTATGTCACAAGATGGGTGGCCAACTGGCTCACTGACAGAACCCACACAGTGAATGTAGCCGACTCCAAATCCAACTTCAGGCCAGTGACAAGTGGAGTACCACAGGGCTCAGTCCTGGATCCTCTCCTGTTTGGCATCTACTTCACAGAAGTCCAGGCAAATACAGCAGGTCTTTGGCTAATGAAGTTCGCAGATGACTGCAAACTAGGTGCCATAATAGAATTGCCTAATGATGTGGACATTCTACAAAGGGGCCTCACTGAGACTGATGATTGGTGTCAAAGTCATGGCCTCAAGCTCAATGCCAAGAAGTGCATTATCATCCCCTTTGAGAGAAACACTATACTCATGAACTACCACATAGGCAGTAGCCTACTAAACACTGAAAGTGTGATAAGAGACCTTGGGACACAGGTATACAGTAGTCTCCTTTGATAATCACATTGCCACAGTAGTCAGGAGATCCTTCTACATGGTACACCTCATCACAAAGGGGTTCACCTCCAGAAAAAAAGAGGTCATTGTTCCTCTCTACTCATCCCTCATCAGACCCATTATAGAGTACAACACCCCATTTGGCATGTACTTCACAAGACATCTACAACAACTAGAAAGGCCACAGAAATACCTC
>NC_056746.1:1112784220-1112824220 GCF_019279795.1 Protopterus annectens | reverse complement strand
TATATAACAGAACAGATAGGACTTTTGGAGATGAAAGTGCTTCTGAACAACATTGATCACACTGCAGGCTTATACATAATTACAGCAGTTCTAAAAGGAGGGGAAACATTGCTTTGGGTTTAGGGTTGTTTCCCATTTGTTATCAAAAATATTAAAATGCACATATTTTGTTTTTATTTACACAGTTTGTTGCCCATCACCAGGGAGAAAGTTGACAGGGAGGAGGGACTATGTTTCAGGTAGCAATCGGTGTGGTTTCAGGGTTTCCACTTAAGCAAAGCCAAAGGAGGACATGAAATGTGCTGTCCCACCGATTAATTTCATTTTTCGAAGTCTTTTTTTTACCATAGATGAAGTATGTATATATATAACATGTGGCAATTATGGCTTTGTATTGCATTTATCATCATATCAGTAATAACTGAGAACTGTCTTGTGTTGAATGGGGGCATACTTTGAACTCTTTAACTAAGTGTTAAAGGATTTGTAAAGTCTATGCTTGACTTTTGTTAGCTACAAACAGTCATGGAAAGTTTCCCTGTGTCCAGTACCAATAATGTCTAATAACTTACTTTATAAAAGAGATGTGATTTTTTGCACTGCTCTTATATGCTTCCATGCTCATTCACTTACTAGCTCATGGTTCTTAGCTTTCTTGGCTAATATGATAAGTTGGGTAAGAATGGACAATAAGTCAGTGTTCGTGAACAGATTGATACAGTTCCAAATCCTTCTCTAGCGTAACTTTTTCATACTTGCACTTGCTACCTGAAATATAAGGTGCCACTGAATGCTGATGAGGGTAACTGTAGCCTTCAGTACAAAGAAGCTGTTAAGTGTGGATACAGGGAATATATATATTAACTGTAAAATGATGGTAAATCACAGTCTTCCCCCTTTTCCGAGGCACAGCAGTCTTGTAGTCGGTACATATAAAGATTGGTTAGCAGAGTGCTGAGCCCCATGTTGGGTTTGCCTCCCTGCAAAAATGCTTAAAATGAATAGCAGCAAGAAGCAGAATTGACTGTTATTTTATGGCCTTCAGTTTGATTTTAGAAGTGATGGGACTTCAGTATCAGGCCTTACATATCTGACAGGGACCCTGAATTGAACACAGCCATGCATTCTTCCTGACTTATTACACTTCACAATGTATGATTGTGGTTATCTAGCTACTAGTAACTCTTACTCCAGAATTAGATTATATAGAACAGCTGGTGGGGGGGATTTTCTTACCCAGGTTTCTACAAAGGGAGAAGTGCATCGGTAGTGTGTCTCATTCACAGAGTTCAGCTAAGAGAGGAATCCTATTCAACATTCAAAAAGGAGTCTTTGGGTATAGTTTGTGCTATACAAAAGATTACGACCTACATGGATGGTAGAAAATTCACTGCATTTACAAATCACAATCCTTTTGGCTTTACATGCACAGTGATTAAAATACTGAGATACACAGATGGAGCCTTGATTACAGTTCTACAACATTACAATCCAGAATAGGAATGGTGCTAGTAATACAAATGCAGGCAGTGTGTCAAGACAAGTGACTTGATAGTATTCCAAAGGGATTCACAAACCACCTAAATAATTCAATGTGAAAGTGGAGGCAAGGAAAGGAAGAAGGGTGTAAGACTTTCAAAAACAGGGGGTCATTAAGTTACTTTTAAGACAGGCAAACAATTTTAAACAAGTGCAAAAATGAGGGCTGAAAGAGGGACTCATGGAAACCAATTCATTTGAGATTGAAGGAAAGAATGGGTAAATAAATGAAGACTTTTTATATGGAAAGAGCAACCCCATCACCATGCAGAGCAGTTTTGTCTCTTACTGACTCAACTAAAATAATGAAATCTGAGATAAAGAACCGTTGAGGCAGCTACCCATGTGACCTTTCAGTCTTGAACAAATAAGCTGTGAAGAATCCAACAATAACAGATTATATGGCACCATTGAGACTAGTCTATTGAAGAAACAAAGAAGTAAAATGGAAAGACTGAATGTGGGAAAGGTGATGGGAGCAAAGTGACCCAATGATATTTAAAGAAGTGAGAACAGTGATGGTATCCATATTTACAGGCATCTTTCATAAATCCTTGCAAATGCATAAAGTGTATAAGGAGGCTGGTATAATATATATATATATATATATATATATATATATATATATATATATATATATACATCTATATATATAAAACTATATATATAGATATATGGGTTTACTGCTTTACATCGAAAATACACTTCTTCAGAATAAACCAGTAGACCCTACACTTCAGCGAAAGTCCACTTAAACAAAAGTGCACTTTTGCTGAAGTCTAGCTCCCAGGCTAAACACAAAAAAAAAAAAAAACACTAAAACATGTTTTTGCAGAGGGGGGGCAAGCTCCTCTGCACTCCCCCATGTGGGGGTCTGTGCCCCCCCCACCCCCCCTACTTAAATATACCAACTCCAAGATCGTACTGCAGCGGGGAAATAAGGGAATATTCCCATTCCTCGCTGTAGTGTGACTGCCGAAGTCGATGGTCAAAGCTTCATTACTTCGAACAAGTGGACTCGGTGAAGTGGGGTTTGAAGTAGTGAAACTTCGAACATATTGACGGATCCCATATATATATATATATATATATATATATATATATATATACACACATATATAAATAAAATAAATAATACCACTGTAAATTAATTGACTATGGAGAGCTTATTAATGGGACAGATGATACCGAACACTTTAATATGGCAGACAGGATAGTGACAAAGGGCATTAGATACAATAAGTATTCTATATTTATAAAGAGAATTCCTGCTTCATATACTGATAGAATTATTTAACCCTCTGTGGAAGCATTGAATGAGTAATAGGAAATGGGTATAATCTATTTTGATTTCCAGTTAGGTGTCTATACCTGAGTAATCTTTATAAGCTAGAAATTGATTGTATAAATCTATGGTGTTGCTCTCCTACTTTGGACACAATAGAAGAGTCTTCGTAGGTTCTGTTTAAGCAAGTTTATTTTATACAAAGACATCATGATAGAAGTTTACTGACTTTAACTTAAGTAACTTCTATACAAACTTACTGCTGTAATCATACATGCTTACTCTCTGTCTGCACTCTCAGAATGGCACTAGGAATGGCACGTGCTTGACATTTATACGTGCATGCTCAGTCTTTGATGTACTTCTTAAAGACACAGCACACAGCATGTGCACTCTGATCTACATAAGGTAAGCTAAAAGCTCACTCACTTTGGCAAGACTGACAGTGAAAGCCAGAGAAATGTTCTCAGAGCAGAGATGGACACAAATAAAACTTTTGGGCTGGGTGGAGTGGCCATTGTTATCAAATTAAGTGAATGATAACCCACTGTGATGATAAGATACTCAAACATCAAATACATTTTTCTGTTGAGGGTTTGCACCCCGACCAACCAAATATTCAATGTAATCAACTTTGACATCATTCTAGAGAAATACACCTTTTGTAGCAATCAGAGTTCTATCTCATTTTGGTAAACTATAGAACATCTACTCCATTATTTGGCAATTCAGGCTTCATGAAATGCTTGACAGACTGAATTCTTCTAACTGTGACAATTCCTCACATAGATCTGTTCTGAGATTAATTCAATACTTTTTCACTCACTGATAATTTACATTGTGGAAGACTCATTTTGTCATAAAAAACTTATTTATAGTTTATATTAAAATGTGAAAATAACTGACAGATAAGACATTTAATTGTTTCTTCTGAAACATTTATAGAAAGTATCTACTTGAATTAAATGAAAACTGGTTACAGCTAAATTCATTAGCATCTTTGTAACCTAAAGTATTAGGAATTCCTTAAAATTTGTCACTCACTACCTGTAACTAAATTGCAGGCACAGATATTAGTTTGAAAAGACACTTATTTCTAATAAAACACTTCTTTATGCATGCTACTTTTTAGGAATTCCTTAGAGGCTTTTACATTTCCATAGCTTAAGAATCCCTATCCTAGGCAAATTTTTGTGATTCATTCTCTCCACTGTGATTGTTGAAATATCTTTAATTCTTCATAAGGGATATTGCACTGTCCTTATGACTGAATAAATGATGACTGAGCACCTCCCCCCCCCAGACAGAAATAGCCATGCTTTACTAAAGTACTAAACCCATGGTTATGGTCCATTCACTACTGTTTAATTTAGACTGGGACTCACAGATTTCATTTATAATGCTGGCCCTACTATACAACACATTCTTCTTATCTTCATATATTACAAGTAAAGTAGTTTTTACACAGTAGAGACCCTTTGTCATCTGGTACAGTTCTTCAGAAGCTATTTCAGCTTCTTCAGTAACATATTCAAAAAGAATTTCTCATATTCTGATACAGAGATCATAGTTAAACCATTGTCTTAAATGTAATTTCTGTAGAGATTCATATAATTTAGCATTCAGAATGATTTAGAGTATACATATCTGAATTGTTTCTTAACAAAATAATAAAATGTATATTTTAGAATTCAAAGTGGAATCAAACACAAAATGCTGAGTGAGAGCAATTTTCCTTACTAAGGTCTCTGTTGAATGGACTGCATTTTCATACTCTGCCTCAGAGTCATTTTAACCCCTGCCATAGAAATAAAAGGCTTCCACATAAGGCTATAAGATCCATTTGATGATCCGAGTGAGAACATTTGTCTGCCCTTTTGTTATTTCCCATATGCACCATTTTACACATAAATTCAATTTAATGTAATTGGTATTTGACTTCATTTCACCATTTTTTACATTTCCACGTTAATACTGTCTATGTTAGTTTTGCTGAAACCATCACATTTTAGCCTTTATGTCATTGGTGTACATAACAATATAGTTGTTTTTTAGGAGACGCACTGACATTCTGTTAGCAGTGCACTCTCATTTGGGTAACATTGCACTCACATTTGTGTAACAATACACTCACATTTGGGTAACAATGCACTCACATTTTAGTAGCAATGCACTCACATTTAGGTAACAATGCACTCACATTTGGGTAACAATGCACTCACGTTTGAGTAACAATGCACTCACATTTAGGTAACAATGCACTCACACCAGTGCACTCACATTTGGGTAACAGTCCACTCACATTTGGGTAACAGCGCACTCACATTTGGGCAACAATGTCCTCTCATTATGGTAACAATGCACTCACATTGGGGTAACAATGCACTCACATTTGGGTAACAATGTAAGGCTCTGCTGCAGCCTTATCTAGCTATAAGGTGTCTTTGCTTCTGGATTAATTTCTGTTACTTTTTTAATGCCTTCTCAAGTGACAAATCTACCTTAGAAAGTGAATTTTCGTACATTTTCACAATATATGTCACAGACAGACTCTCCCCGGGATTCATGAACGTTGCGCCAGGCGGACGCATAGCGTAGGCGTTACAACGCCAAATATGGCCGCCGAGCGATTCAGGTACGATCCAATCCCATGTGCACTACCGGCGTGCGCCGGATCTGCGCCGCCTCCGGCGTAGGTATGCTAAACACCCCATGTGCGGTGTTGCACCATGCAAATGAAGGCATATAGCGATCCACGAAGTGGCGCAGGCGTAGCATAAGGGCACGGCAATGTAAACCAAAAAAAAACGGTTTACATTTACCCAAACATAACATAGGAGTAACGGAAGGCTGTCAACGTCAGGTATCACACTGTTGCCATATGCCAATGGCGAAAGACACAGAGAATGTCAAAAGAAAACATGCACAACATGTAAATAATAACATAAATGGTATGTCCACAGAAACTCACAGCAGAACCCCAGGACATGTCTGCGGAAGGTGCTAAACAATGAAATAATATGACAATGTCATAAAACAGCAGTGTAATACACATCAGCTTCACAGCCACAATACACCATGGTATGCATGGAAAGCCACATCCATGGTGCAAGGGTTGCCAAGGAGTCGCGGCAGTGTTCGGCGCGGTAACTATGAATTAGTAGTCAATGCCATGCAAATGAGGCAGATAATACTGAATCGCAAAACCCCCACCGGCGTAAGGCTGTACCAAATGGCGCAGCGGTAATACACCGAGGAGTGGCTCAGAGGGAATACATGTCACCTGCAGAGGGGTGTGCCACTGTAGGAGGAAGCACATTGGAGCCCAGCAAACCTGGGCTGTACATTGCACAGCACAGCTGCAGGACCGGCGTGTGTGGAAATAGTTGAGCTGAGAGCACACAATGCGCGCAGAGGTGCATGTGCACGAGGATGACTACGTTCCCTTAACCCAGTCATGTGACGCTCGCCCCGCAAACAACATCGGATACAGGAAGGTGATGTTGAGAATATGAGGAAATGCGGAAGCAGTGTAATTGGAGTAGTAATGAGCAATCAACAGTAATCAACCCACGAAGGCCAATCGGCGGCAGCTGACAACTCTGCATGCAGAAACCTGCAAAACGGGATAGGGGAGGCATATGAATGCAAAGAAAGTAGGGGAGGTAGCAGATTGCAAAGAGTGAAGACCTGACACAGCAGAGCCAAGTAGACAGGCAGCATAACGGCGGTGGCACACAAAATGCACGATATGCCATGTCCCAGAAACTACACATGACAGGGCTCTGCAGGATGCATGCCAGGAAATAGTAGGTGCAACGTGCAGAAACAGTAAGGTAAGGTCGAAGCTAATCCAATGCAGGCAAGAGTAATGCAACACCAAAGGCAACAGCGTTGCAGTGCCAACGGTAAAACACGGAAGATAATCCCCAGATACGGCCGCACAGACACACCCTATGACATCACCGGGTGTACAGCACAACAGTATAAAGTGTGAATGCACACAACACACAGCCGTGTATTCCCAAACGCCGCACTATAGGTGTAAACACACAGGGAACTTTTAAAATGTACATGTTGGGTGCCGCCGTTGGCGTGATCCATCAGCATGTGTTAGAGACAGACGGAGTTGTGGAGGAGGGTGCCGACAACTACCGTAGGCCTCAGAGGAGAAGGAGAGTGTTCAGACCAAGGGTAACCTACCAGGGGCTACAAGACCTGGAGATAGTAGAGCGTTACAGGGTGGATAGGGACACTTTACAGCAAATAGTGGAGCTGTGCCGCCACGCCTGAGAACAAGAAACAACAGAGGGAGCCCATCCCAGTGGACACAAAGGTATGTGTAAGCTTGCGAATACTGGCCACAGGTACCTTTCAAAGGCCAACTGGGGATATAATGGGCATCTCACAGGCATCAGCATCCAGGGTACTACACCAGTTTCTGGATGCCATGTTACCACATGCCAATGAGCATATATACTTCCCCAGATCTCAGGAGGAGTTGGCTAGCAATATGTGCCACTTCCACCGTGTGGCACAATACCCGGAGGTACTGGGTGCGATAGACTGTGCGCACATACAAATCAAGTCACCACCTGG
Organism: Protopterus annectens; assembly: GCF_019279795.1. Taxonomy (NCBI): domain Eukaryota; kingdom Metazoa; phylum Chordata; order Ceratodontiformes; family Protopteridae; genus Protopterus; species Protopterus annectens. Next base: position 1,112,816,797 of record NC_056746.1, on the reverse strand, counting down.
GGAGCAGGGTAGACGCTACATAAACCGCAAGGGATTCCCCTCCATCAATTGCCAGGTCGTGTGCAATGCGCAGGGCATTATCATGGATGTGTGTGCTGGCAGCCCTGGAAGCTACCACGACTCCCATATCTGGCATGCCTCACAGCTGTACCAGGTATTCGCCAGGGGGGACATCCCACAAGGCCACCTTGTGGGGATGCTGGCTATGCACTGGAGCCGTGGATGATGACTCCCATCAGAAATGCACACACACACATGCAAGAACGCCATAATGAGGCACACGCACAAACCAGAATAATCATAGAGCGTGTGTTTGGGATGCTGAAATCACGGTTCCGGTGCTTGGATACATCCGGTGGAGCCCTGCAGTACTCTCCAGGCACATGTGCCCACATATTCATAGTATGTGCCATGCTACATAATATGATCCTGCGGAAGCAGCTGCTGCAGGGACATAATGGTGAAGGGCCACAAAGCCCACCACAACTGCCAAGGCCAGTCCAGGCACAGAGGGTTCAGGACCATGAACACACTGTGCCAGCCCCAGTAGGCAGACGGAGGCGTACCCAATATGCCTATGCCCTGGCAAAGAGGGAACGTATAGCACATACTCTGACAGCGTAGGCCCCATGGACTGACACCTCCCTACCTGCACACACAGTGAAATGGATGGCACACAAACATGGCCACCCGTAAAGTGTACCGTATGGGTGGCCCCATGTGTGACTCCAACATAGGCAGCACCCAAACACTGCACACCCAACAGCCAGCGGAGCATGGAACGCCAACACCTGAACCGTACGCGGGTCCTACAGCAGACGGCGTTGCTGTATGCTGCCACGTTCGCCGCAAGGTGTATACATATAGACATGTAGATATGTGCATATACAGATATGGAGATAGATATAATTACACACATAGAAATATATGTACACATATACATATAAGTACAACAGGTAAGACAGGGAATCAGAGGGATGTAAGGTGACAGAGAAGTAACACGCGATATCTGTACATAGTAAACATAGTGAAAGACAACCTGAGCATCCGGGAGGTTTAACAGAAGAGGAAACCGCCACCCATGGAAAGGTCAACATACCGAAATGCATAACCGCGAGTCGGAATGATCGCCAGGCCACAGTACAGTAACAGTACATGTGCGGGTAATACTATGATGATATGAGGGGGGAGGTAGACACTGCCGCCGGTGATGCGGGCCATGCAGGTACTGTGTGCAACCGTCCCTGTGACTGCCGCAGTATGTGTATGTGTGCGGTGAGGGTGCCGTGTGTTTCGCTGTGCGAGTGTAATGTGTGTGCCACTGTAAAATGTGTATGTTGGTGCCATGTGAGAGGCGGAGTGGAATAACATGTGTAGGCATACAGTATAGTAACCCCAGGCGTATGTACACCAGTACTCCCAAAGTAGTACTGAGAGCCCCACCCTGGCTAGGCGTGTGGCGACGTATAACGATGCAAAGTGAAAATGTCCCAGAATGTACCACAGGAATATACCCCACATGAAATGGAAAGGACGTATGTACTAATCATGACCGTATGTATGACACCGATATGCTAATTGCAAAATGATACGTCGGCAAAGTTACACAGCAATAGGTATGTACCGCGGAAATACGCATGTGCTACCTACTGATCGTGGCCACGTATCGGCCCGTAAACACCGCTGTGTGTTCTACAAGTGTCAAACAAGCAATCGCCACCTGAATAGGTGGCAACCACTAGCAAACAGGCCATCCCAAGTACAGGACCACAATGACTGTAAATATCCGGGACAGAATGACAAGGGATAGTCGTCACGTACAAACAACCGCAGATATACCACCGATGTGATGGAGGAATACATGCAGGAAGCACACACGCAGGCGATACCAACACCACATGACAACAACACAACCTACACTCCCAGAACAACAGACAAGTAACTGTCAACTCCCCAGGCAGGGATGGAGCACACAGACAAGCATACCGTGTATGTAGAGATGCAAGGCCCACAACCCGTATCCGTCACCTACAACCTCCGATATTCCCCATCGCACATATCAAAGGGATACAAGCCGTAATAGCAGCACAAACATACAGGCAGTCAATGACAGCTGCATAACCGCAACATCTCGCGTGGGAAACACTATCAACAGCGGATGCATACTTGCATCCGTTGTTTAAAGGAATACAACAGCTATGTTACACATCCGAATGCAAAACGCCATCAACAGGCGCCGTCAGGACAGGGACACCCACATGTCGAACATAATACCATACCCAACACACACAATCCACGGCTAACACCACTGCGAAATGTACCTGTCGCCACACATAGCGGCTGCAGTTACACATAACATAACACAATACAGACCATCTCCACGAAGGTAGGGCAAATAGCCAACGCCCAGGTGAGGAATGCAACCATACCCTAGTTACGACGCGTAATGTACGAATGGAGTAGATGCACAGGTGATATGCGCACAAGTACACACTGAGGAACAGCTATTGGTGTGATGAACCCACATGTTGCAGGTATCGATGGATATAAGGATGACTCCCAGGATATTCAAACCGTATGCTCATACCGAACTACTACTCCAAAACGGATAGAGTGAGAAAACGGAATAGCGATACACGCAATGAAAAACGGAAGGAAACACAGACAAGGTATGTAGAACCCACGATATGTATGGGTGTGTAACGCATGATGTGTATGACGAAGCTGTACTGTATGTGAATGGTGTTTGTAAGTAATGATACTTGTCCATAATGCAGAGAGTGGTGAAAGGTGGTTATGTAGTGCTATCCTGCTGAGCATACCAACGACTGTGGACACCGTGTGCACAGCAGTGGGACATCATGTACACAGCCGGGATAACACAAGGGCTGCCACAGGGGGGCATAACAGAGAACAATGCCACACCACACGCCGATGCTGGCAGTGGATGTCCAACAAGGAAGTGCCATAGCAGGGGATAGGACATGTATGTATACTGTCACAGCACACATGTGTATGGGCATATACCGTCGATGTCATACGTAATGTGCCCGGCGTGCACGTATGCCTTGCAGTAGGGGATACTATGTCAACTATGTGTAATGTAAAGCTGTCATGGTGGATATGACAGACATCATACACAGTATCACAGGCATATCATGCATAATGGAGTTATTGCCTATTGGTATGTACAATAACAGGATACGTATGGCCTGTACATATGGGACAGAGTAGTAGCATAATAGCCATCCGAAATGGAAGGAACACCAAGTAACCATGGCCAAACGATCTGTAGCAGGTGCAATGTGGGCAACAATGAAGTCCGGCAGGTCCATGTGTAAACACATGTGCAGTGTACACAGTAGTGTCACCTCCCCATGGTAGTGTCCAGTGAACAGCAGAGGTGGGTGTCAACTGCATGTCTACACAGTACTGCTGCTGTGGTGGTACCATGACTACGTGTCACTCAAACAGCAAGGGAGCTATCACATGAACAGTGCCACTGTGTGTCCCTGTGGGATGTGCACAGGACCTATGTTCCACAGCATGGTGTGTGTTGTGTCTGCGGAAGTAACACAGAAGCCCAGCCCATGCAATGTGTCATGTGTGCACATATCCATGAGTGGTCCGTTCACACTGCCCACTGCAATTGCCATGTATGAGTACTACATGCATCAGTAATGCGGAGGACATGGTCCATGTCAGAGCAGAAGACACCCCTGTGTATGTGGTATGCAGATGTGTACAGATGTGTTTTCCATCTGTCAGCCGCATATGTAAACTGTCTGAGCCTGGTACACATCATGGCATGACAATGCTGTGCCATGTAAAGTCGTAGCCATTGTGGAAGGTACACCACGAATGTGGTATTGTAACCTGCCCGTGTGTAGATGTGTGTATGCCACAGGTACAATGGCTACCTATGTACCAGCATCACACACAGTACAGATAGGTGTGGCCCTGCAGATGTGTACCCATGCCACAGTGGAATACGGTAACCACAGCACCATGTGGGGCATTTGTGTGTACAGCAACCATGTACAATTTGATATGCATGTATGGGGACAGTATCCATGTGATACTCAGTGGATGAATGTTGCTATGCAAAGGTGATGTGCATGCACCATGTGTCATGCATCCTGATGCCATGACACCCACATGATGTATCTGCCACACCGACACCCATACGGTTGTTATCAGTATGAGCTGGTGGAGCTATAATGGTGCCAGGTATGTAGATGTGGGATATCTAGGCATGGACAGTACTCTGTGACAGCATGTTGTGTATGTAAGCAAATAGTGAACATGAGGGGCCCCATGACTGAGGACTGTGTAATGCCATATGTACCTGACATGTAGTAGGTAGCATGATATGCTTGCACCACTGTGTGTCCTGTCCAGGAGTCATATAGCCTAACATCCTGAGACACAGGGTATGATGTGCAGGTGGATGTGTACATTGCCAATACCAGAACGTGGAATGGTGCTGAAGGGCAATGTGAGGACAATGTCTGATCTGTTGCCCTCTGTACCACACCAACCACCCATGCAATGGTATGACAGGTGGCCAGCATGTGTATGTGGCGTGCTGTGGCACACAGAAGCCCAACAAGGGTGCCAGTAAAGGCATGGAGGTCATCAATGAGTGCGTGAAGCACGTTTGTGAGGATGTGCCCCAGTGCCATACAGAATGGTCCAGTCATGGGTGTACGAATGCAGTCCCACACGTGCAATGCAGTGCCACCCATGTGTAGTGCGATAGATGCGGCAGTGTGACGGTCAAGGTACACAATGTCCGACAACAGGCTAGCAGTGAATTCAGTGGGCTGGTGTGGAGACACATACCAAACAGGTTGGCGGGACATAACAGCTAGGGAGATCGGAAGGTGACATTGGGACAGTGTCTTAGGACATAACGTGTGCATGGCAGTACCATGTATGTGTCCACAGGGACACTACGATGTCCATGTATGGATTGCAACCCTGTAGTGAGTGAGAGTGTGTATTGTTGGTAGGTACACCATTGCCTGGCATGTTGCCAACATTATCTCAGTCTGCAATGCCTGGGTGACTGTTGTGCGCGACATCGAATGTGGATGTAGCCAAACAACACAGACATACCACCACACTGCCTGAGGACCCACACTGCAATGTGCGGCAGTCATGTGTAGGTAGCTAGCCTTGGAGCATGTGATGGACCACGAGGACCCACCATGGCTGTCAAGTGATGCACCCCACACATGTGAATATACACCACCGTGCAACAGCCTGCACATGTGCCCATACAGCAGATGTGCATGGAACATGACCACCACCGTGGCGTCTGTGAAAAGGCCAGTACCGCCATGTCTCTGTGTGGAATAGCATGGTCCCTACCATTGCGTACATGCTACGGAAGTGCACTGTGATATGTGTCAGCATAGTTATGTACACTGTCCATCTGCCAGGGTGCCATGCCATTAACAACCCCTGTCAGCAGACGTCAGTAGTACTGGCTGTAGAACACATGTACCATGTATGCTGCGATGGGTGTGTGTCCAGGGTGTGGCTAGCAGGGCCGTGAAGCATATATGTTCATCTACCAAAGGAGGGATAACCCCAGGTTTAACACACCAGACACATGGAGGTATCGTGCATGCTGAGGGTAGTGTAGGTATGGTATGTGTTGTGTAATGTGTCACCCAGCTAGGTGGAGTGCATGCCTCAAGCATGTGTGGGTACATGGGTGTCCATTCTAGGGAAGTGTGGGTTGCTGTCAGCACATGGCAGTAGCAGCTGTCTGAGGCCCAATGTACAGTATGACAACACAGACAGCATGTAACCTGTGGTGTACAGTGTAAGCTCTGTTGCATGTTACAATGTGTCTAGCGGTCACAAACATGGGTATCTGAACATGGAGCACCTACGATGCATTGTGTTCGGCAAATATCCAGTATGTGTGCAAAACATTGTGTGATGTGGGATCCCCTCACCTGTGTGTGTTGCAGTCCAGGTATGTGCCTGGGAGGTATGATCCGTGTACAATCTGTACTTGCAGGTGTGCTGTGCAGAGCATGGAGGCAGGTCCCAGGCACTGCAGATAAATGTGAGTGGTGCACTAGTGTGTGTGCCTTGCTTGTGTGCAGCACAGTGGAAGGTGCAAGCATTGTCCCACATGACCCCATGCCGTGCCTGCCTGTTACAGCCCTGCTGGAGACAGTCATGTGACACCGCCACAGAGGCAGTATAGCATGTGAAGATGTACATGTGTGCTCCACACCCCAGGCAGATGTCCGCAGGTCATGTGTGCCACAGCAGTGTGGTCGACCAGGACTGTCATAGTGGTCAGATACCACATGCCTGTATAAGTACAGTATGAGCATAGTCAACAGTTGCAGTGACAGAGTAGGTCAATGTACAGTGTCCCTGTGTTCAGACCACTGCCTACTGTACACTTGGCTAGACACACACCCAGAGGGTGAATATACCGGTGAGCCATCACATGTCCCAGTACACGTAGCCTGTATAATGCCATCACAGGGCGGTCACAATAACATGTTGTATGACAGACATGTTGTACCAGGTGATGTGTCATGTGTGCATATGTTGAGTTGCACAGCCGTTCACACGTCCGCAACATATCAGTGCATGATGCCTAGTGTAACATGATGTGTGGAACTGCACTGTGATCCACAACAGGGTCATCTGAGACAGGTGTGTTGTGAATGGTGTAACCCATGGTTCCACGGGATATACACTGGTGCTGTTGGCTGCCATGCTGGGGGCCACCAGTGGTGCCTGCAGTGGTCATACAGACATACTGCACACATTGTTCTGGCAGGAATGTCCATTGTTGTGGATGATGTGTTACTACGTGAAGGTAGGTGTGTGTTGTGAATGTTACCCATCCAGATGTGACCATCAGGCGCAGTCATGGTTGTCGACAGCATCACACCCATCCACAGCTGTCAGAACCCTGTCCCCAGAATGGGTGTCAGCCGCCCTCGTACTGTGTGACCTATGTGCAGATGGCGGAACACCTCCTACTGGCTGGCTAACAGTGTCATCTAGGAAGGCTATGTGATGGCTGGAATACGCTGTTATAATGTATAATGCTGGTATCCCAATGAAGTACATGGAATCACACACAGTAAGCCATGGCTGGCATGTAAACCATGTACAACAATGACTGTGTGACAGACACAAACAATGCGGAGCCATGTTGAACATGCACCCATGAGAACACCAAATGAGGTATGTTGCACATATCGATGTACAACTGTCAGCTATGGCCATAGCATGGATGCAGACGCATATGCCCCACAGGCAGTACCACGCCATGTAGGTAGGGGGCATTGCACGACTACATGTGACAGTTGCTGTACCGCCACATGTACTGCATATCCGTCATGTAGGGGTAGCAGTGGTGCGTGACTGTTGGACATGCCTGTACATATGACCATGTCCCACAGGATATGTGTTACGTGTGTACAACACGTGTTGTACCGTCATCAAGCTGTGAAGTGTATGGCTGCCAGTGTACCTGTGTGACATGTTCTGCAATGGGTGCAAAGGTGCGCAGTAGTGCATTGCATGCCCACATGCCCCACACAGGTGCATAGCCTGAACATACAATACAAAGAGGGTGTTGGATCATAGCAACCCACAAGAGGAGATGGGTATGGGTGGCAACCCACTACCACCTGTTCGGGTAAGGTGTGCATGTCCATGACACATTAGCACCCGAGAAGCTAGCAGTACAGCAGTACAGGGTGGCATGCATATATGTTCACTAATACCCTGTGTGTCCCACCACTGGCCTGTGGACAGACAGACACCAACACAATGTGCAGCATTGACATGTGCACAGCACATCACCGCTGGCTACTGTAGAACAGGCTTACTGTGTAGACATGTGCACAGAAGGTCTGCGCCAGCCACACTCAAACACGTTATGTGTTGAACCCCACCATTATTGTAGCCCATGCCACAGACAGATGTTCACGCATCTGTGTATGTACATCTGGGAATGTCCCTGGCCTAGCAGTATAGCTGTGTCAGTGTTGCGAACAACATACTGAATGGGCTGTGTGTGTGAGGTGTGCGTCATACGTGTATGGTCCGATGGATGATACCATCAGTGCCCCTGCTATGTGAACATCCCTGTCCCCATACATGGATACCTATGCTGTGCCCAACACCACGCTCCCTGTGGGAGGGATGGCGCTGTGTGGTGCACCAGCTGACATGGGGTGGCAGCAGGCACTGGATGTAGACATATGTGGTACCCATGTCAGGCCAGGCAACCATCCATGTGCATGGGATAGCAGTGTGTGGGCACATACAGCACTGTGTTGAACAATATCGCAGCACATAGCACCTGTCAGGGGTAATGTGTATGCATGGATGTGCGATACCTGCATGCACCATACACACCCCACCAAGCAGCGTGCAGCCTACCTTGCAGAAGGCCATTGTCCACACCATGATGATAGACATGTGTAATGTCCATATACACATAGCAATGACATATGGAATGGACAGCCACCCTGCCAATATCAGTACCCCCCAGGTGGGACACATCCCTGTGCCATGTATGTGACATACCCTGCCATACCATGCAGCCCTGCCCAGCAAGGCTGCACGTGCTATCACAGTCATACATGGTGCGATGGACAAATGGCACTTGCACTATCAACCGTCCACAGCAGTAATGTGGCACTGATGCACCCTGTGGTGTCACAGGTGCTGTGTGTTGGTGTGTACAACGTGCGCGCGCACATGCTATGCATGACCTTTCCTGCTAATGTCACATGGTTACACAATGTCCCATGTGTATCACATGTGCAATACAGGTGAGCCGTGGCAGGTTGTCCAACACCCGTACAGTGCTGTGTAGATGTACATGGCACAACACATGCATGTACAGGTGTCCATGTGTATGTGTGCAGTGCCACCGCTGACGTTCATAATGGCTGCGTACGTGATGCCTAGTGACATATACACAGCATCCAGGTGAACAGTAGAACTGTGTGCACATTGGGACACGTGCCAACTGGTATGAACACAGGTGCAGGCAGGTACACATGTCCACAGCAGGTTACCATCAACATGGTGTGTGTACAGTGTGATGAGTTGACACACAGATATGATATGATACCCACTGCTTAATGGTGTGATGGCAACACGTCAGCTGTGTCACTGCCATGATGCATCGCAGAGATTACTGTGCAGATGTCGTACATGTCATAGCAATGTATGTCCAGCAGTATGCCAGTACATCAGTGTAAATGTGACCTGTCACCATCATTATGTCTTACAGATAATGCCACGTTCTGGCTGCCAGCCTTCAGCCGCCAGGAGGATGACGTGATTATACCGTTGCTCCACGACAACTACGAGCTACTATTCAGCCATGTGCCACAGCAAGCACAGCAGCGGGATGACGTGTGGCAGGATATGCGCAGGAGGGTGAACAACGTGGGTGGCAACAACCGCACCTACCAGCAGATCCGCCGACACTGCACAGACCTAATACGGCACGCGAAACAGCGTGCCGCCGCAATCGCCAGAGAACAAGGTGGGACAGGTGGTGGGCCACCAAGCCAGCACCCACTCACACACACGGAGGAGCTCCTGGCCAGTCTGGGGACACCCAGGGAACATCATGCAGAAACACTCGCTGCCATCGTGGAGGTGGGTGTCTCCCAACCAACGAGCCTGGAGCTGCCTGGTAAGTCAGTCTTGCATGTGTGTATGATAACTGGCGTAGGTGTGGGTGTCACAGTACACCACATAATGTACCAACACATGCCAGGTATATGGCCACACAAGCTGCATACTACAGTATGCTACGTTGTGTTTGCAGACATGTGCATAACACATGCTACCACACAGGTACATGATGTGACATGCACAGTGCTTACTGTGGCTACAGTAATGGATAATGTGTATACTGTTGTGTCGCCCTATACAGGTACCTCTGGCGTGTCGCACAGCCATGGGTCCGTCGCAGGTGAGACTGTTGCTAGTAATAGGCATGTTACAGTGTATAGATATTCCCCATGTGGCCAGGTATGACATGCACACCTGGGTCTGCTCCAGTCACGGTATACAGGTTGCACCACCCGACACACACGCCACCCATGTACAGTAGATACAACCGTTAGTATACACCGGCATGACACCACATAACCCATCGGTGTGATATGTGCAGTCAGCTATGCATACAATGGTGGAGGTGTTCTACAATGGCTGCATGTGTAGTATGCATCGGAATGCCATTTGCGGTATGCACACAGTACCACATAGTGAGCTGTGATCTGGCCAGCACACAGGTGTTACCAATGTGACCTATGCCCCTGCATTGTGTGCACACGTTGTGACATGGCACATGACATGTCCCATGCACGTGGTGTTCTGTCTGCAACATTGTCACACCATGACATGACCATTGCATGACATAGCAGACATCCACAATGTCTGCATAGCCTTCGGGATTGTGACACCTCAGACTAGTATGGGTGTATGTCACATGGGCCACCACAGGGATGTGTACACGATGCCCATCACACACAATTGTCCATGACCCAGTCAAACATGGCCATGGGTGATACCCACAGGCATGTTGCCACACAGTACATCTGCAGTGGGTAGTCACCGTTGCACTTTGTCCACACATAGTGCGATCATAGCTGTAGTGGACCACCTGTACATCTGATGTGGTACACCAGACAAACGCAATGCCTGTCTGCAGCCACTGGAGGTGCCACCAATGTCTACCATATACGTGCTGTGGAACAGCATGACTGTGTTGCAGACATGGCAATGCAATGCGTCCATGTTACGCATCGCACAGAAACATACCTGTGTCTTGCTGCCATGCAGTGGCACAGTGCCTGTACTCCCCACTGTATAGCTATGTACACAGCTCACACCAACCACACCTGCACAGACATCCTTGTTACACATGCATTCTATCTGTAGCCTGTACACATAACACTGCACTGTGACGTCCAGTTTGATGTGGTGCATGTGGTGGGACACCATTGTCACATGTCCACATGTTATCGCACATGTTGGCGGAGTACATGACAAAGTGGCGCCAGCCATGTGTACTGTTAACCTGCCTGTGGCCACACGGTGTATCACGGTGATGCATGCAAACTACCATGAATGTGTGTACTGCATGCCTACTGAAATGACACCTGCTTGATGTAGTGTGCACCCCAGGGCAGTATGCATACTACCACTATTAATGTCTGGCCTGCATTCACTGAGCTGTGGTGTGGGAATGCTGCATGCCATCTGCAATATCACATGCATGATGTGTCTGCATGTGTGTGTGTCTGCGTGTGTGTGTCAGCGTGTGTGTGTCTCTGCATGTGTGTGTCTGCGTGTGTGTGTCTGTGTGTGTGTGTGTGTGTGTGTGTGTGTGTGTCTGTGTGTGTGTGTGTGTCTGCATGTGTGTCTGCGTGTGTGTAATGTATCTTACAGTATGTCTTTGTATTCACAGGTGGTGTAGGTGCGTTCCCCTCCTGCGGTCCATCTGATGCTAGTGTCCCCACAGATACTAGCGGTGATGACCATATGCATGAGGCACAGGCAGGGTTGTCACGGGCAGAAGCTGTGCCATTGATTAACATCCCACCTATGTCCCCTTCATCTCCGCACGGTTCAGATGCCGACACATACCACATCACCGTTGCCCATAGAGGAAGGACAGTCAGCGTCTGTTGGCATTGAGCAGGAATGTGTGGTGGCTACAGAAGGTGCGGGTACACACCATGTTGCCAGTGTAATGACTGGTGATGTGCCACACAGGCATGTGGCTGGTGCTGCTCGTAGGAGGAGTTCTGGTAGACATGCACCTGCAGTACAGGGTGCAGCAGCTGGTATCACCAGGCGCATGTTCCAGACTGTAATGGCGGCACAGGCACGTGCTGAATGGCAGAACCAAGAAGGGCAGAGGCTGCAGAGGGCCGCAATCCGTTCCCTAAATGAGAACATCCAGTCATTGGCGAATGCTCAACAGCAGCTTGCCGATGTTCTGGATAAGCGATTAAGTGAGATGGTTGGAATCCTCGACCGAGGCATGTCAATCCACGAGCGTGAGCTGTCTGTGCTGGAACACCTGGTAGGGGTGAGGCGTAGGACACGTGGCCGTAGGCCAGCAACACCACCTAGTGCAGGTCGACGTGTGCGTGCCACCTCTCATGCCCACTCACACAGTGCCAGTAGCAGCAGCAGTGCAGCTGGTGCTACACCAACCACACCAGGACACAGCAGGCCACGTGGACGTGGCCATGGCGGTCCCAGCGTGGACACGGTTCCAGCGGACATGTGTCATCGGAGAGTGGCCACTCCATACCTCCACCCGGTAGTGCCCGTGCGACCCCAGGCAGGCACGGGTCACGTGGCCGCAGGCGGACACAGTGAGCCATACAACCTGCACTGTACAGTCTGGGGCTGCCAAGTATACCCGTGTAGGCATCACAGATGGCTGAACTGTGTACACACATACCCACACACAGCAGACACAACTGTAGGGCTCCACCACATCCACATGCATTCTGCACAGTCATGCCCAGTAAATGCACCGGCCCTTACACACACACATGATGTCATCCATTGGTACAGCCTATGCCCCTGGCACACATATCACCCTGTGCATATGATGAAGCCTCTGCCGCAGCACTGTCATCCACACCATCGGTGCACGGTTATGCAAATATATTCTGATGCACAGGGTGGACAAGATAGTGAGAGGTGTATGTGATACCTGTGTCCGCATAGTGCGTGATGTGTATGTTGCAGTGGTTGTGTATGACAGGTGACAGGTGCGTATGTGGCGTGGGTTGTGTACTGACATCATGCAGCAGACATATCATGTAGTGCAGGTGCAGCATACATTGAACTGTGTACACGGTATGCGTGGCGGTTACATGTGTAGCACCATGTTGGTTCTGTTAACCTGTATGCCAAATATGGTGTACTTGCATGTGCCTACTGGGAGCACTGTTATCAGTCCCCACGTGTAGCTGTGGGTTACCCACAGGCACATCTGGCAATATCAGCATACCACAGGTACCCGCAACCTGCATGGACTCCTACATAGGTACATAGGTGCATAGGTACATACCAGGCTATGTGCCCTACGGCATGTGTAAGCCTAGCCAGAGTGTGTGTGGCTTTCACCACCCCTTAGGATGAGGATACTACATCCATCGGTCCGCTGTCCCTCTGTCCAGCAGTGACACAGAGATGATGCCTGGCGCATACCTACGATCACACATCCACACGTCAGGATTACTCTTGGACAGAGTCAGTCAGGGGCTCTGCTTCACATGGGCTGGGAATCTTTTCCATGTTGTAGGGGGTCTCTGGGCGATGACCCTGTCCCTCCAGCACGTCCTATTTATGTCCGTGTTGAGGTTTCTGTCAGTTGCTTCTGTGCCCGTGTTTGTTTGGAGCCTAGGAGGTGGAACATGTCCATGTCACCCAGGTCGGACATGGCCGTGTATGTCAGGCACAGATCACCTCAGAGCAGACGGGCTGAGAAGGTATACAGCCGGAGTCCCCTCAGTCGGGCAGCGTGTGACATATGTCTCAGCACCTTTATCCCTGTGTTGTGGAACGTTTGAGGTCCTTCCGAGTGCTGCAGGTGTCAGGTTAGGTACATTCCAAATGTGGCGTTGTACCCAATCATTGGTCTGATGTGTGAAGAGTACAGGGGTACAATGACCTCCCCTGATGTGGATGTGAATCCCTTCATGACCAGGTGGGCACAGTGGAATGTCTTCCCAACCACATTGGCAATGTGAGTGTCGAGAGAGGTTACCGACAGGTTTGGTACCCATGTCCCTGATCACGTCCACCATGTTTAATGGATTACCACCTATATGGTAATTTGGGGTGAACATGTCTTTCCCAAAGGGTAGGTCTATACCTTCCCTGGCATGTAGCATCAGGCCATGGCTCTGGCACCAGTTATCCATTTCTATGAGACCCCAGGTGGATGTCCGTGTCTGATGGGGTGTTGAGTATGGTGGTGTGCAGTCATCTGCATACCTTGTCTGCCACAATCCCCCTATGTTTGCATGCACATTGGAAAGTTGAATGCCGAACAGGAGGGGGCCCAGGACTGAGCCCTGTGGGCCACCACTCGGGACCAGCTTGGAGTCTGACATGGCACCAGGAACACAAACCCTGTGGGTTTGACCTCCATCCAGTTGGCAAACCATCGTGTGACATATGTCTCTACATCTACGCTGGTGAGCCTTTCTATGATGCCCACGTGGAGTGTGGTTTGAGCGCTCCCGCCAGGTCATGGTAGTCTGTGCAAACCGACGTACCCCCATCAATGGCCTTAGTGACTCCTCCAAACAGGTCGACCAGGTTTGGGAGGCAGGATCTGCCCTTGACTAAGCCGATGTGGGTATGTTCCGGTATTTGCTGTACACCAATGTCTTTATTTATGGGCTCCAGTATGGACCTCCCCACAGCTTTGCAGACAAGGCTTGTCAAGCTGATAGGGCAGGGATGTATAGAGTCCATAAGAGCACTACCCTGGTGTAGTGGGACCACAGTTGCCGTATGCCATCCATCGGGGCGTAGCCCGTAGTAAGGCTAAGATGAAACAGCAGCCTTATGTGCGGGTGAGGGCCTCAATGAGGTTGTGTAGCACACAGCCGGGGACACCATCTGGTCCCATTGATGCTGTGTTCACTGCTTAACAGATATCAGCTCTCTCCTGGGCATACGGGATGTTTGGGAGGCTAGACTCTGGTGGGATGGATACGTCCCCTCTTGGGGGGGGGGTAGATGTATGCATGGAACATGTCCGCTGGTTTGTTGACAATGTCTGTGGGTTCAGTGATCATTGTACCATTCTGGAGTAATTCCGGGCATAACTGTGTGCTTCCACCCATGTTCCTACCATAGCTAAGGAAGGCCTTATGGTTGTCTTATGTGTCCTTTGCAGTACCAGTCCCACAGGCGGCCTTGGATGATTGTATGAGTGATCGTATGTTAACGCCGGTATTAATCAGTGATGCCTTCCCTGGTACTGATATTGCTCTGTCATGTATTAGCTCTCAACTCTTGTTGTACGGTTTGTCAATGGCTGGGGTCCACCAGACCATGTGCCTGCCTTTGGTGGACAAGGTCCTGATGTTATCAGGATCGCTTGGTGCAGACATTCCTGGGGTGCTCATAGAAGGCATTTGTAAGGGTTTCATCAGTGTGGCCTGTGTTTACCACTGGCATGGAGGCCTTGTAGGGTACCACACCAGTCGTATGACGTGTGTGGTTCGCTGTGGAGAGGTCTTCACTGTGGTCTCCCATGCCGGTGTTGGGTGCAGGATGCGGATCTCCAGTGAGTTCACTATATGGTCTGACCTCACCATTGAGGGATGTACATCCTGTGTGGAGCATGTCGTCCCCATGTGTGATGATCAGAACTAGTATAGTTCCCCTTGTGGGTATGGTGCATGGTTGTTCCACAGCATTCAGGTGTATGAACACCTGGAACCTTTGGTGTAGGGTGTTGTGTCCTGGGTAATGTTCCCGGTCTATGTATGGGTGGTTGATGTCACCCAATATGACGGTGTTGTGAGAGCATTCATACTCACCAGTGTCTTCAGGAAGGCTGTGCAGGTATCCTGGGTTTGGGAGGGTGGTCTGTAGCATGCAACAAACTGTAGGGCAGTCCTACCCATGGTTAATTGCACCTGGATATTCCCGCTGCTACGTGCATTTCTGCCAACCTGGAGGTGTGTGTATCCTTCATGGAAATGGAGACTTCCCCTCCTTCTGTGTTAGGTCCGGGTTATGGTCCTGAACGCGTGATATGGGGTATGACCCGATAGTGCTGGGGTGCTCTCAGCAGCCCTGATCAATGTTTCAGTCACAGCACTGACATCGATGTCCTCCATACTGAGGAGGGCATTTGAGGGTGTGCAGCTTGGGCGTAGACCACTGGCACTGAGCAGTATTACCCTGTCTGTTCTCCAGGTTTGTAGTGTAGGGTGGTAGGTTTATCATTCCAGCCTTGCCTGCAGTGGGCACTGTGGGGTGGCAGCTGCCTTAGCCAAACCCTTGAGGACCAGGGGCGGCAGGTGCGAGCCATACCTTGCGAAGAGGCGTGGCGTGCCAAGCATGTCATCCCAGGTAGGAGGAATCTGGATCCCCTCAGACTGACAACGGTAACCAGGCACATTATCAAGGGTGACCACTTGGAGCCAGTATAGTGGCATCATACTTGATGAGGGTGGGATACTGCCCAGGGTCAGGGACATGCTGGCCTGGGCTACACAATCTGAGTGGCCCTCTATGTCTCCTTTAATGTATCCCAGGGTGGTATGTCTCCAGTCGTTGACACCAGCATGGGCAATGACCGCGTCATACCTGTACATGCTGCGGAGTGACCTGAGTGCGTGTGTTATGTGGCGGATTCCAGCGCCGACAGGCAGCCTACTGTGATCATTCCCTTGTTCAGTCTGGTGGGTGGGACGTCGGTGTGTCTGACAGTGGCGTCACCCATTACAAGTGTGTCTGGCATTGTGTGTGTTGCCTTTGGGGCTCTGACTGTTTAGCACACTGGCGTTGAGAACTATGTGTTGCATGTCCTATGTCTTGTGGAGGCAGTTGCTTGTGTGTCTGCTTCAGAGGGCTCGTTAGGTTCGTGACATGTTTTAACAGTGCCTCCAGGTATGTCTTAGTGTGTTCATGTGTTTGATTAGCATTTGCGATAGTCACATGTGACACTGGGTTTGTGGTGTGCATGGTGTCCTTCCCTCCCGCTTGGTCTTGCGGTCATGGTTTGAGAGAGCACAGCCCCTGTCTGGCTATATAGTTGCATCTGTCACATGTATTATGTTCATTGGGGAGGTGCGGCTTGTCCGTGTCCATGAGGCACCTGTAACAGTGCCCAGGACGCCCAGATTCACCATCTGAACAGGAGAGGTCGCTAGCAATTGACCCTTCGACATGCCAGAGAACGTGAATGCATTTGCTGTGTAACTGGGTCAGAAGGCACCTATAGGGAAGTGGGTACACAAGGGGATTCTAGGCCAGTGTAGTACTCCATTTAGTATACATGTACTTTACCTATGTAGGAATACTATGGGAGCAGGTGCAGAGCTTTTGTGATATAGAGAACAGACAGTCGGGATTGCAAGAAGAGAGGTTATACACATAAACCTGCGGAGCACGGAGCCAGATACAGTGTAACGTTGCTTACACGGTACATGACGCACATGTCCACACATATACTGCACCTGACGCCTGTGGTCGGTGCCACAGGCTACGGTGGACAGAGACATCACATACATGGCATGACACAGTACAGGTATGGTGACATTCTGCAGGTGTCGTACGCAGTGTGCTGGCTACTGACCGCAGGTGTCACCTGTCAGCTGTGGTGCACGGTGTGCAGCAGTCGGATGCTGTACCGGTACAGGAATATGTCCGCAATCACGGTGCATACACCTCTATGGCACACACACCATTGTGTGCAGATGGGGACACCTGTCTGTGTGGTCAGCACCCTCACAAGACAATGCACCCATGCGCCATGTCTCAGGGGTGGTCTTGCACAGGTGGCCAGTAAGGCTCACAGGTATGGCATTGACAGGGCTGTACAATGCAGCACCAGTACGGGATGGTCACCCTGTGTGGTCAGTGTCCAGTCACAACACTATATCTGCATACACCCTCACAACAGGCAGCAGACATACACACATGTTGACACACTGACATGGTGGTGACCACACATGTCTACACGGAGGGATGACGTGTTGCATGTACTGCACCATCCACATCGATGCACCCCACACTGAGGTAGGTACAGATCTCTACCATGGTGTACAGTGATGTGTGGCACGTGGCACATAGTCCCCCCGATCTGTGGCATACATGGGCACACATTCCTGCACACATGTTGGTGCTAGGAATGCCACACCCGCTATATGGGATATGTGCAGGCGTGCAGCGGTATGTAGTGCATCCTGCGTACTACCACTGTATCTGGCAGCTGTGCCAATATTTGCACTTGGGAGGTGGTAGGGGTTACAGTGGCCATGTGACATATGGTCGATGACGCATGGCCGATGGGTATGCATTATGGCAGCGCTGTCATGTAAAGGCGACATAGCAGACTGTATGCACATGGCAGGGTAGGATGGTGTGTGACACACCTGTGACCAGCACCTGCACACATGCATGTGGACAGGTGTTTAAACACATGGTGTACACACAGACTGCCATGCGTGCTGTTACTATGCCACCATATGACGGCCCCCATGATGGGTATGCATGTGGTAGGGGGTTGCAACTGTGTTATGGACACGGACACCGCTCATGCATGGCTGCACCGTGCACAGTACACGTGTCACATGTATCCCCTGTTGCCATGTGTGTATGCATTGCTACGTTGTGACATGTGTGTCGACATACATGGAACATGGACTGTGGTATGGTATCACAGCTGTCACAGGCAAACTGTACAAGGGTATGTGTCCCAGTGAACACCGCTACACCCTGTAGGGGTGCATACCACAGACATGTGTCCGCCTTCCCTTCGTGTGTGTATTACCGTGTACGCCTGTGTTATGCATGTGGTACATCACAGGCTTCGTATGTGTCCTGCGTGCAGTCCATGCACACAGCCAGGAAATCACATATGTGACATATCCGGACATTGTTTCACTGTGGTACAGCTGCAGTCATGTGTCATATCTGTGTCAGGCCCGTGGTATGTGTGGAGCACGCCTGTCCATGTATACCGGTATGGGTGGACTACATCACACCTGTGGGATCATTGATAGTACATGTGTACTCTGCACGACGGACGTACACCGCCACATAGTCTTGTGGACATATGTCACATGCTGTTGCTGGACCGTGAGGCATACTGCTGCACCGATGACATGGTGCTGGCATGGCAGCTACAGTGTTCACTGCAGTGTGTACATGTTCAGCCTGCACCCGTGATGCCTGTGCTGTCATCTGTGTGTGTACGTGTGACTGCATGTGTGTCCACCCTGTGCGTGTGTACGGGTTTACCTGGCCGTGACTTGCGGTGTGTGCACTCCGTCTGCATGCCGGACGGCGCGTAGCACATACTACGTGTGTGAGCATGGCCGGGTTGCTGTTGTGTGGGTGGACACACACGACGGTCCACATTCTGCCTCCCATGATTTCGCCCCATGTGTATGCATGTCTGCACTGTGCAGATTCTAAGTGTCTGAGCATGCCCAGTAAGCAGCTGTGTAGATGGACACACAGTACAGTGCACACCGCGCCCGTCTGCGTTGATACCCCGTGTGCATGCCTGTTTCCCCTTCGCAACCGCCACGTCTGTGGCATGGCCGGGTTGCTGTTGTGTGGGTGGACACACACGACGGTCCACATTCTGCCTCCCATGATTTCGCCCCATGTGTATGCATGTCTGCACTGTGCAGATTCTAAGTGTCTGAGCATGCCCAGTAAGCAGCTGTGTAGATGGACACACAGTACAGTGCACACCGCGCCGTCTGCGTTGATACCCCGTGTGCATGCCTGTTTCCCCTTCGCAACCGCCACGTCTGTGGCATGGCCGGGTTGCTGTTGTGTGGGTGGACACACACGACGGTCCACATTCTGCCTCCCATGATTCAGCCCCATGTGTATGCATGTCTGCACTGTGCAGATTCTAAGTGTCTGAGCATGCCCAGTAAGCAGCTGTGTAGATGGACACACAGTACAGTGCACACCGCCCGTCTGCGTTGATACCCGTGTGCATGCCTGTTTCCCTTCGCAACCGCCACGTCTGTGGCATGGCTGGGTTGCTGTTGTGTGGGTGGACACACACGATGGTCCACATTCTGCCTCCCATGATGTCGCCCCATGTGTATGCATGTCTGCACTGTGCAGATTCTAAGTGTCTGAGCATGCCCAGTAAGCAGCTGTGTAGATGGACACACAGTACAGTGCACACCGCACCCGTCTGCGTTGATACCCCGTGAGCATGTCTGTCTCCCCTTCGCAACCGCTAGGTGTGAGGGCATGGCCAGTACACCATTCGGGGGTACACACTACAGTCGGCACCGATGTCTGCTACTAGGCGTGTAGCCATGGCCAATGACATCCTGCATAGCCATGGTGACCATCCAGGTGAGTCATATGTGGTTGTTATGCCACAATGGCTGCCTACATCCTGCACGCCGGATGCCCTCTCATAGGGTATACTGTATGTGGTGCATCCCGTATCCATGTCGTGATGTACTGCTCCGTAGTTAGTTGGTATTCCCGACTGCAGCACTACCGTGTTACTGTACGCCCACCTTGGGATGGTAACATGCTGTGTGACTGCGCACTCTGTCTTCATTCCCTATCGGCTGCCTTGCCTCTGCAGATGATACCACCCACCTAGGGGTATGCCTCCTGACAGTGCTGTGCTCAGTAATCTCGGTAGCGTTCTGTAAATGCATCATGCTGTAGTGTGTTCATGTAGGTAGGCGTAGGTTCGACTCCCGGCCCTTCCCTGTGTGTGTGTGTGTGTTTCCAGCTGCCTCTGCAGATGAACATGCTTTTAGATGCTTCGCAACACATACCTTGGCTATTGTCAGCTATTCCCTTACGGATGATGTCACCCGCCTAGAAGTATGCCTCTGACAGCACTGTGCTCAGTAATCTCGGTAGCACGTTCTGTAAATGCATCATGCTGTAGTGAGTTCATGTAGGTAGGCGTAGGTTCGACAATCGGCCCTTCCCTGTGTATGTGTGTGTGTGTGTGTGTGTTTCCAGCTGCCTCTGCAGATGAACATGCTTTTAGACGCTTCGCAACACATACCTTGGCTATTGTCAGCTATTCCCTTACGGATGATGTCACCCACCTAGAAGTATGCCTCTGACAGCGCTGTGCTCAGTAATCTCGGTAGCGCGTTCTGTAAATGCATCATGCTGTAGTGAGTTCATGTAGGTAGGCGTAGGTTCGACTCCCGGCCCTTCCCCGTGTGTGTGTGTGTGTGTGTGTGTTTCCAGCTGCCTCTGCAGATGAACATGCTTTTAGATGCTTCGCAACACATACCTTGGCTATTGTCAGCTATTCCCTTACGGATGATGTCACCCACCTAGAAGTATGCCTCTGACAGCACTGTGCTCAGTAATCTCGGTAGCGTTCTGTAAATGCATGATGCTGTAGTGAGTTCATGTAGGTAGGCGTAGGTTCGACTCCCGGCCCTTCCCGTGTGTGTGTGTGTGTGTGTGTGTTTCCAGCTGCCTCTGCAGATGAACATGCTTTTAGACGCCGCAACACATACCTTGGCTATTGTCAGCTATTCCCTTACGGATGATGTCACCCGCCTAGAAGTATGCCTCTGACAGCTGTGCTCAGTAATCTCGGTAGCGTTCTGTAAATGCATCATGCTGTCGTAAGTTCATGTAGGTAGGCGTAGGTTCGACTCCGGCCCTTCCCGTGTGTGTGTGTGTGTGTGTGTGTGTTTCCAGCTGCCTCTGCAGATGAACATGCTTTTAGACGCTGCAACACATACCTTGGCTATTGTCAGCTATTCCCTTACGGATGATGTCACCCGCCTAGAAGTATGCCTCTGACAGCACTGTGCTCAGTAATCTAGGTAGCGTTCTGTAAATGCATCATGCTGTAGTGAGTTCATGTAGGTAGGCGTAGGTTCGACTCCGGCCCTTCCCGTGTGTGTGTGTGTGTGTGTTTCCAGCTGCCTCTGCAGATGAACATGCTTTTAGACGCTTACAACACATACCTTGGCTATTGTCAGCTATTCCCTTACGGATGATGTCACCCGCCTAGAAGTATGCCTCTGACAGCACTGTGCTCAGTAATCTCGGTAGCGTTCTGTAAATGCATCATGCTGTAGTGAGTTCATGTAGGTAGGCGTAGGTTCGACTCCGGCCCTTCCCGTGTGTGTGTGTGTGTGTGTTTCCAGCTGCCTCTGCAGATGAACATGCTTTAGACGCTTCGCAACACATACCTTGGCTATTGTCAGCTATTCCCTTACGGATGATGTCACCCACCTAGAAGTATGCCTCTGACAGCGCTGTGCTCAGTAATCTCGGTAGCGCGTTCTGTAAATGCATCATGCTGTAGTGAGTTCATGTAGGTAGGCGTAGGTTCGACTCCCGGCCCTTCCCGTGTGTGTGGGGTGTGTGTGTTCACAGCTGCCCTAGTAGAGTGTAGTTATTTTAGACGCTTGGCAACACATACCTTGGCTATCGGCGGCTATTCCTTTACGGATGTTGTCACCCACCTGGACGTGTGCCTCTGACGGTGCTGTGTTCAGTGGTCCACGTAGCGTTCCATACCTGTGTCATACTGTTGTGCGGTTGGGTATGTGGGGGTGTGGTCAATCACCATGCCTGCCAGATGTGTGTGTGTGTCTATGCTCCCAGCCGCATGGGTTCATAGGGTATGGCTTTAGAGTTTCCGCAGAACACTTATATCCTGCCGCCATCCCTGTGTTTGTGGATGGTGAGACGCAGCTCGTGGACTGCCTGTGTGCCTGCTGTGGTTGGCGACCTCCGTGGCGTGTTCTCCACGTGCACCCTGCTGTGGTGTGGTGGGGTGGGGCTGTGTACGTTCCACTCACGGCCTTGCCACATGTGTCCGTCTGTATCTCTCGTTGTATATCTACATACCTATGTTGTGCCCATAGCGCTGCTCTTGCATGGACAGCTGTCTGTCCCATGTATCGCATATTTGCACGGCTGACACATAGAACTGTGGTACGATGCATATCCACTCATTGTCCATGCAACGTCCGTATTCCAGAACACCCTAGAGACATCTGCTGGATATCGTGGCAGACAGCTATCCTTGCTGTACTGACACTGTACCCGTACACGCCATAAACCTTGTGTATAATTGCCTGTTTATGGTGTGTGTATGTCTAACTGTGCTGTATGCATGGTCGTGTGTGTGTCCCGCTATAGCCATCTGTGCAGGTGTCGCCACTATGGGTAATCCTTGTAGACCGCTGTTTCATGTGCACTTCTGCACATACCTGCAGACCGTACTACCCCTCCTACGGCAGCGGCCTTAGATCGACCGCTGCCCTAGGCTATAGGGCTCCATGGCGCCCACCACCACAACACATGGTGCCCCCATCCTGGTGTACCTACATGACATACCTACTAGACAGGTGGCCCTACTAGTGCGGCCCTAGGCAGCCGCAGGATTGGCGTATGCCTACGGCCGGCTATGAGCACATCACAAGGCATACGTTTACATTCAGTGTTTTACAAAGGCTAGGTTATAATACCAGAGGGGACCTCATCAACTATGCTTTAGAATGCGGATTGAGATGGATTATTAGGTGGAGAGTTGACCACACACCAGGGCTGACTGATGAAACACTGATTAAGCCTCTTTTGAGAAGCAGGTGGCTTAAACCCAAGTAACAGGAATGTAGTTTAGGTACAGATATACAGTTAACACACATTAGTCCACTCTTTCAGTTGTTTACCACTGTATTACATTGATATGATATACATATCTTCTATATATATTGTTAGATCTTTGATTGATGAGTATTAGGCATAGTACAATATCATATAATACATGTTTTAATAGGATGTTTTGGAGATGTTAATATATGTGTGTGTAGTTAACATTGCGTCTGTGCTTTATATGCTGTGGTTAATTGTTCATTGTTTGCTGAGAAATTGACCAATGAAAGTGTAAGGAGGGATATTTAAAGCCTGGATGCTTTTATGTTATGTGTAAGTCTGATGGAGCCTACGGGTGAAAGCGCTTACTTGTCTATGAAGGAACCTTTGTATACCATTTGGGCACTGTCCTGGACAATGTCTACGTTGACTGTTTCATCTACCTATGTGTGTTTTGGATTGTGTGCCATAAGGTGCCAGCGGTTCTTTGATGTTGATTAGGTGTATTCCATGGTCAATTGACATTAATCCTATTAATTCACTGAAGGATGTTCTTTATAAGTGGGAACGCCATAGTTTAACCATCCTATGACCTTCCTAGCTGAAGTTGTTAGTGTGCCATTGGTATGTGTTCCACAGGTCGCCCATTTGTTCCGCAGTATGGAAGCGAGTGATCCCCATTTTGGTGCTGGCAGATTGAGTGCTGTGTACGCCGGTATTCGCACGGCGGTCTGACTTTGTATGGGGAGTGTCTACTGTAGTCCCTATCTGTATTTCCTGTGTTATGCCTTACTGCAGCTGTGTAATTCCACCAGGTTTGCAGTTATGGGTGCCATCTT
Source organism: Protopterus annectens (assembly GCF_019279795.1). Taxonomy (NCBI): domain Eukaryota; kingdom Metazoa; phylum Chordata; order Ceratodontiformes; family Protopteridae; genus Protopterus; species Protopterus annectens. The sequence goes on along the minus strand of NC_056746.1, from coordinate 1,112,792,576 downwards.
GGTCGTACGCTTGTCCATCCATGGGAATTGCCTACTGGACACTGGTATAGGGCTGTACACATTTCACACCTGCATTTAGCATTATCCGGTGGATGCTTTGCATTATTAGTGGGGAGTAAGGCATGTGCTATACCCACATCCCTCCCACGGGGCGGGACAATGGATTATCTGCCAAACAACACCGAGCCCCATTTCTGCATACCCAGGATCCCATGGCTGCAACCCTCGACGGTACCCATTACACATCCTTCATGTGTGCGGGACTGGGATGTGGACGCACTTCTATGGACTCGACCATCTGGGGATTTCTGTTCATATGTCCTGCATTTCATGGACACTTGTCATCAACCTTAAACACGCTGGTGGTGCATATGTCTAGCTGTGCCGTAGTCACGGCTGTTACTCCTTCAGGGTCGCTCGATCGCAGCTGGTAGATATTGCGTAGGGATCAATTTTTTGGGGTCCTACAATGGACACCAATGTGCATATGTAAAGTGTAGAACTTGTTGGACTGTGTCCATCTGGCCAGTGGTTTTGACTGCTGCTGTATGTTCCCCAATCGCGGATGTCTGTTTGACTACCCATATTATGTAGTGCTACGAAAACCAGGTTTTCAAAACTGAAACCAAATGGTGTACATCCAAAGATGCAGGTTAGCAACTGCTTTAAATAATCCTCAGAAGTCCCAATAGGAAATATCCGCCACTGTATTGTCAAAATAACACCACCAAAACATGTAGATCCTATTAATTCATTGAAGGATGTTCTTTATAAGTGGGAACGCCATAGTTTAACCATCCTATGACCTTCCTAGTTGACGTTGTTGGTGTGCCATTAGTATGTGTTCCACAGGTCGCCCATTTGTTCCGCAGTATGGCAGCGAGTGATCCCCATTTTGGTGCTGGCAGATTGAGTGCTGTGTACGCCGGTATTCGCACGGCGGTCTGACTTTGTATGGGGAGTGTCTACTGTAGTCCCTATCTGTATTTCCTGTGTTATGCCTTACTGCAGCTGTGTAATTCCACCAGGTTTGCAGTTATGGGTGCCATCTTGGTCGTACGCTTGTCCATCCATGGGAATTGCCTACTGGACACTGGTATAGGGCTGTACACATTTCACACCTGCATTTAGCATTATCCGGTGGATGCTTTGCATTATTAGTGGGGAGTAAGGCATGTGCTATACCCACATCCCTCCCACGGGCGGGACAACGGATTATCTGCCAAACAACACCGAGCCCCATTTCTGCATACCCAGGATCCCATGGCTGCAACCCTCGACGGTACCCATTACACATCCTTCATGTGCGGGACTGGGATGTGGACGCACTTCTATGGACTCGACAATCTGGGGATTTCTGTTCATATGTCCTGCATTTCATGGACACTTGTCATCAACCTTAAACACGCTGGTGGTGCATATGTCTAGCTGTGCCGTAGTCACGGCTGTCAGTTCTTCTGGGTCGATCGATCGCAGCTGGTAGATATTGCGTACGGATCAATTTTGGGGGTCCTACAATGGACACCAATGTGCATATGTAAAGTGTAGAACTTGTTGGACTGTGTCCATCTGGCCAGTGGTTTTGACTGCTGCTGTATGTTCCCCAATCGCGGATGTCTGTTTGACTACCCATATTATGTAGTGCTACGAAAACCAGGTTTGTCTAAAATGAACCCAAATGGTGTAAATCCAATGATGCAGGTTAGCAACTGCTTTAAATAATCCTCAGAAGTCCCAATAGGAAATATCCGCCACTGTATTGTCAAAATAACACCACCAAAACATGTAGATCCTATTAATTCATTGAAGGATGTTCTTTATAAGTGGGAACGCCATAGTTTAACCATCCTATGACCTTCCTAGTTGACGTTGTTGGTGTGCCATTAGTATGTGTTCCACAGGTCGCCCATTTGTTCCGCAGTATGGAAGCGAGTGATCCCCATTTTGGTGCTGGCAGATTGAGTGCTGTGTGCGCGGTATTCGCACGGCGGTCTGACTTTGTATGGGGAGTGTCTACTGTAGTCCCTATCTGTATTTCCTGTGTTATGCCTTACTGCAGCTGTGTAATTCCACCAGGTTTGCAGTTATGGGTGCCATCTTGGTCGCGCTTGTCCATCCATGGGAATTGCCTACTGGACACTGGTATAGGGCTGTACACATTTCACACCTGCATTTAGCATTATCCGGTGGATGCTTTGCATTATTAGTGGGGAGTAAGGCATGTGCTATACCCACATCCCTCCCACGGGGCGGGACAACGGATTATCTGCCAAACAACACCGAGCCCCATTTCTGCATACCCAGGATCCCATGGCTGCAACCCTCGACGGTACCCATTACACATCCTTCATGTGTGCGGGACTGGGATGTGGACGCACTTCTATGGACTCGACAATCTGGGGATTTCTGTTCATATGTCCTGCATTTCATGGACACTTGTCATCAACCTTAAACACGCTGGTGGTGCATATGTCTAGCTGTGCCGTAGTCACGGCTGTCACTTCTTCTGGTAGAACGATAACAGCTGGATGATATTCCATACAGATCAATTTTTGGGTCCTACAATGGACACCAATGTGCATATGTAAAGTGTAGAACTTGTTGGACTGTGTCCATCTGGCCAGTGGTTTTGACTGCTGCTGTATGTTCCCCAATCGCGGATGTCTGTTTGACTACCCATATTATGTAGTGCTACGAAAACCAGGTTTTTCTAAAATGAACCCAAATGGTGTACATCCAAAGATGCAGGTTAGCAACTGCTTTAAATAATCCTCAGAAGTCCCAATAGGAAATATCCGCCACTGTATTGTCAAAATAACACCACCAAAACATGTAGATCCTATTAATTCATTGAAGGATGTTCTTTATAAGTGGGAACGCCATAGTTTAACCATCCTATGACCTTCCTAGTTGACGTTGTTGGTGTGCCATTAGTATGTGTTCCACAGGTCGCCCATTTGTTCCGCAGTATGGAAGCGAGTGATCCCCATTTTGGTGCTGGCAGATTGAGTGCTGTGTACGCCGGTATTCGCACGGCGGTCTGACTTTGTATGGGGAGTGTCTACTGTAGTCCCTATCTGTATTTCCTGTGTTATGCCTTACTGCAGCTGTGTAATTCCACCAGGTTTGCAGTTATGGGTGCCATCTTGGTCGTGCGCTTGTCCATCCATGGGAATTGCCTACTGGACACTGGTATAGGGCTGTACACATTTCACACCTGCATTTAGCATTATCCGGTGGATGCTTTGCATTATTAGTGGGGAGTAAGGCATGTGCTATACCCACATCCCTCCCACGGGGCGGGACAATGGATTATCTGCCAAACAACACCGAGCCCCATTTCTGCATACCCAGGATCCCATGGCTGCAACCCTCGACGGTACCCATTACACATCCTTCATGTGTGCGGGACTGGGATGTGGACGCACTTCTATGGACTCGACAATCTGGGGATTTCTGTTCATATGTCCTGCATTTCATGGACACTTGTCATCAACCTTAAACACGCTGGTGGTGCATATGTCTAGCTGTGCCGTAGTCACGGCTGTCGCTTCTTCTGGGTGGAACGGTAGCAGCTGGATGATATTGCGTACGGATCAATTTTGGGTCCTACAATGGACACCAATGTGCATATGTAAAGTGTAGAACTTGTTGGACTGTGTCCATCTGGCCAGTGGTTTTGACTGCTGCTGTATGTTCCCCAATCGCGGATGTCTGTTTGACTACCCATATTATGTAGTGCTACGAAAACCAGGTTTTTCAAAACTGAAACCAAATGGTGTACATCCAAAGATGCAGGTTAGCAACTGCTTTAAATAATCCTCAGAAGTCCCAATAGGAAAGAATCGCCACTTTATTGTCAAAATAACACCACCAAAACAAGTAGATCACGAGCACTTTCGCCCGGTCTTATCGGGCATTTTCAAGTGTAATTAGCTAAAACAATAACTAAATAAATAATAATGAATAATTTAATAATAAAAATAATAATATGTTATTTGGACAATAGCTTCTGCTATTGGCATACAATGCTGTGGGTGGTGCCGGTTACCATACATATGGCTTTCTCAAAAGCCGACTTCACACTTCTAAACACTAGTGTGGTCTCCTTTAAGGCCCCTGAGCCAGTGGTAAACATTACTCAAGCCACTGAATCACTTACATATGCCTTCTACCAGCACCTACAGGACTGCATGGATCAGGCAATCCCTTACACAACTGTGAGTCTTTGTACCAATGCCAAGCATCCAGTCTGGTGTACCCCAGCCATACACAAGCTCTACAACGAAAGGAGGTAGCTACTACAAGACAGAGCAGAATCCTTGTAAGGTATGACACCCTTGCTCATTATATGTGAAGAACTACAAGCTCTCATGACATCATCCAGGGCAAATCCGACAGATATATCACCAAGGACTCGACAGACAATCATACGGCCTTCTTTAGCTATGTTGGACACCTGGGAGGACACTCCCAGATATGCTCGGACTGGGTTCAGGATGATGTGAAGTTTACTGAACATACACACATTGCCAACATACTGGCTGACAGGTTCGGTGCAAACATCTCCCCCCCCCCACATGGAGAGATGTCTGTACCAGAGGATTGTGGCCCCGAAACTTCTGTAACGCACAGGTGGGACATGCTCTCCAAGGCAGTGAACACAGCATCCATGGGACCAGATGGTGTCCCGGCTGTGTACTCCATGAACTCATTGAGGAATTAGACCCACAGTTAGGACAGCTGTTTAATCTTAGCCTCACCTCAGGTAACGTACCCAAGTTGTGGCACGGCGACTGTAGTCCCACTTCACAGGGCAGTGCCTCCACTGACCCTGGTAATTACCGTCCCATTAGCTTGACAAGCCTTATCTGCAAAGCCATGGGGAAGGATCATAATGGAACTCATAGATGACGACATAGGGGACTTGCATACTTTGCATCCAACCCAGTTTGGCTTGGTCAAAGGCAGATCATGCGTTTAAAACTTGGTTGACGTTTTAGGAACAGTCACCGAGGCCATTGATGAGGGTCAGGCAGTCCATACAGCCTACCTCGACCTGGCAAAGGCCTTCAACACAATACCCCCCTCAGGTATCATTGATAAACCCATCGGCTTGGATGTGAACCCGTACATCGCAGGATGGGTTGCAAACTGGCTAGGTGACACAACCCACATGGTCATAGTTGCTGGCACCATGTCAGACTCACAGCCGGTCACAGGCGGTGTCCCACGGCGCTCAGTCCTGGGTCCACTCTTTTTCTGCATCTACATTTCCAAAGTACAAGCAAACACAGGGGGGTTATGGCTGACAATGTTTGCAGATGACTGCGAACTGGGTGCCATAGTGGGACGGACATCTGACACAGATATCCTTCAGAAGGGCCTCACAGATATGGATATCTGGTGCCAGGGACATGGCCTACAGCTAAATGCCGGGAAATGCATAGTCATACCCTTCGGGAAGAACATGGTTACCCCTAGCTGCCATATAGGTGGCAATCCACTGAGCACAGAGGGAGTTACCAGGGATCTGGGGACCCAGGTTGTCAGTCACCATTCGTTCGACACACACGTTGCTAACGTAGTTAGGTAGACCTTCTACATTGCCCACCTGATGGTGCAGGGATTCACATCTAGATCAGGGGAGGTCATCGTCTCCTTGTACTCATCACTCATTAGACCTATGATTGAGTACATTGCCCCGTTCGGAAGGTATCTGACCCGACACCTGCAGCAGCTGGGAAGGCCCCATAGGTTCATCGTCAAACGGATGCAGGGTGTCAGGAATTTGTGTTATGCTGCCCGACTGACAGGACTCCTGCTCCATTCAGTCACATACCACTTGCTCAGTGGTGACCTGTGCCTGACATACAAGGCCATGTCGACCCATATTTGATGACTATGCTTCACCTAATGGATCTACATCCCTCAGAACCACAGGGGCAGGTGACGTGAACCTTGACACGGTCATTAATAGAATGTGTTGGAGGGACAGATTCATCACCCAGACACTCACTATGCTGTGGAACAACATCCCAGTACATGTGAGGCAGAGCACCTCGCTGGCCTTGTTCGAGGGGATCTTGACCAATGGATGGGGATTGCAGATATACCCCAGGGATTACTTCATTGTCACTGCTTGACAGAGGTACAGCAATATAATAGGCATTGTTATCTTCGGACTGGAGGGTTGGCAAAGGCAACATAACTATGGGCTAGGGTTATAGCTGCCCTTGGGCAGATAGCCTACTATGTACCTATGGACCTATGAACCTATGTTCATAGTTTGTCCCATTCACACTTGTCTATCCCCTATCCTCATTCGTATGTGTATATTTCTGTGGCACATGATTGAACTATGTATTACCTGCAGGTATGCTGTGTACAGTGCACATACGTCACGGTTGATTACAGTGTATCTGTGTACCTACCTCTGTGATACTGAGGACTACCACACATCCTTCACAGCATTACATGCATATGTCCATACTATTATTCGTTGGCCTGTGGGGGGTTGTTAGGGCAACGGTTACACGTGTCCCTGTTTGTGCACGCGTCATGGTGGTCTTTGACCAGCCTCCGTTGCTATCGTGGGATGGACGGTAGTGTTGGTGTGTGTTTGGGATGTGTTTCCACTGCCGGTACATCTGTGGGGGGTGGGGTTGGCACATGTTCCTCTTTGCAGGGAGCCCCATCCTGGACATTTGTGTCATGCGTCAACACTTGGCACATGCCATATGTCCTGTGCTATTCCCACAGTCGTGTATGCCTTCCTGCATTACTACTGCGTGTTACTGGCAGTTTGTATCTGGTACGCATGGCTATTATGTTGGATAGCTTGGCCTATTCCCATGCTATGACATACCCATTCATCCAGGCATATACATGTTATTACATCCTTTGCATTGGCCGTGGGTGTTTGGCCATCCGGCAACGCTATTCTCAACGTGTGATGTCCCACCTTCACCTTCTGTGCATGTGGCACCCTGTTGGGGCGTCCTGCTTGGTGGGCAGATGTTCCGCCATATGTGTTGTGTTTGACATGTCTGCATAGCTAATCATCAGTACGGTGGCTGAACATACTGCCTTGTCCAGATGTGTACAGTTATGGGCACCGTGGCGTGTGCACGCCTATGGGGTTTCGACAGGTCCATACCACATGCGGGATGTACACATTCTGCCGACACATTCACATGCAGCCATTTGGATATCTGTACCTGAGGTGGGATGTTAACATGTGGGGTACATATTTGCCCGCGTGGCACTGCCTAGGACAATACTTCTTACTACATTTCAGGTATACCCATTGTGTGTAGGTGTGCAGCTGCGCAAGGCTGCTAGCTGGGTTGGGTGCACGGTCGTACATGGGTGCGGGTTACATGCTTTGACGGTCTGTTGTGTATTACATTTGCATGCATGGGTTCTGCTTCTGGATATTACGCTTAGGCATACGCCGTCCTATGTGTATGCGACGGGCACGTTGCTGGGTGTAGTACATGTTGCTATGCACATGTTTGTCTGTGTTTAGGGTATCTGGTTTCCTTCTTGTTGTTATATCGACACGGCTACCCGGCTGTGTACTCTCACTACTGCTGGTGACCATGCCCATGTGGCTACTTCTGTGTAGGTGCGGCGCTGACATGCTGCGGTACACCTTCACTGGGTATGCCCACTGACAGTGCATTGCGTGACGGACACGGTATTACGCGTATCCTTTGTTCCTTGGATGGGTACAATTTGGACTTCGTGGGTTAATGTTTGGTTCTCCGTTTTGTGTGAACGGGTACTATGTTGCATACTCTGCGTACGTTTCATTATCCACGGACCCTGGCTGGTGCGGTTACTATTGCAGGCGGCCTGTGGAAGTCAGCACTTTAGGTTGCTCATCGCCTGCCGGCTTGGCCACGCCTACGGGCGCATCCTACTTGGGCTCGCTCACGTGCCCTCTGCACGTGTCTGTGGTTGCGGCGCGCACTCATTACTATGCATATGGCGCTGCTACGCCGATTATACACTGCACTGCCGGCGCAAGCCTTACACCGGCCTTGCGCCGAGCTTCATGAATCCCGGGGTCTATCTTTCCATATCAATGCTCAGCTTCCTGAAGGAGACAGTGATTAACTAGCTAGTCTATGTATTTTTCCATATATTTCAGAATATTTTTGTGTTTTATTCCTTTAATGGAACAAAGTATTCAGAAAACAATCTCTTTGAATGATTTTTGCATATAATTTAACTGGTGCTGCCAAAATGCCATTTATACATGTTATTGTACTTTTACTTTAAAGCAATGCTGGCACTATTTTGTCAATTTGGAATATTATTATAGATGTAATATACTTATAATAAATGT